>NW_015507648.1:17308-28613 GCF_001515645.1 Sinocyclocheilus grahami
CTGGTCCGCAACTCCGAGATGGTCATGCCCCCGCAATGGGAGCATGAGTCATCCACGGAAGCCGCCTCAGCGTGCTTCACGCCCAGGCACGAGATGCAGCGATCGTGACCATCACCCGGCGCCAGGTAACGACCGCACCCAGAATCACACGAGTGGTAAGACATCTTTAAAAAGACGCGTCTTCAAAAAGACGTTCCACCCGTGAAGCTCTTTTAGTATGGAAAATTGCTCTTTCAGTGTGCTGAAGCGCACAGGGGAGATGGCCGTCTGCAACACACACAGGGGTAGTGCAGCCTGCTGTGTGCAACCCACTCGACACGGGAAAATCCCCGCCGCTTGACTTGTAGTCTTTACTCTCTACTCGTAGAAGGTCAGGAGCAGAACGATAGAACCGCTCGGCTCCGAAGCGAAAAGCTGAATATGCGCTGCATCTGCTGCCTACTTATACTCACGCTGTGATCAGCAGCAGCTGGATGCAATAATCGCATGCCAATGTGCATTGGCTCGTTTAGTTTACACTCGAAGTGGATAGGTCTCTCTAAGCGAGATCCCAATTTCATCGGTCATCCGACGTGACGTCGAGAGTGACCGACTGAAAGGGAACTCCAGCAGACAGCTGTTCAGTCGTTCCTGATGTGTGGAGATGAGGAATCAGACCGATATCACTGACAAAATCTGGAGATCTGAGAGCCGCAGATAAACCAGACAAAATAAATGATCAGACAGACTTATAATGATAGCATTTACATTGTAGAGCACAGTCTGTCACCATCAGAGCCGTTTAAAACATGAAAAGAAGAATGAGTGGCTAAGATGCTGACAATATAAAGATGCCAGAGACTGACTGCAATAACAGAGATCACATGATCTGAAACAGAGCTGATTGTGTTATTATCTGTAAGCGGCGGTGTGTCAATGTGTTTTCACTGCAGCAAACATCAGAGTCAATGAGTTTCTTCACTCGTGATCACACAACAGGACTTGAAGAGTTTGAGAAGGTGAAACTCGTGTGTTTGTGGGAGAAAAACTAAACCTGAACAGATGTTTCTCCGTGAGTTCAGATGTGCTGCTAAACGTGTGATCAAATCTCTACAACTACAAATCTCACTGTCACAGACGCTCAGCTGATTTACTCCAGAAACAGCTTCACAGTTTCACAAATCAAAGCTGAGTGTAAAAAACATGCTGCGTTTTCAAACACATCTCAGATGGATTGATTTCATGCTTGAACAGAGTTTGAGAGGCTTATAACACACACAACACACATCAAGCATCTTCCCACATTTGTGACGAGAAGCGTTTATACATCTGTTGAAAACAAACCAGACGCCTTATTATTATTAACTAAATATTCATTTTACTTTATTTTAATTATAGCCATTAAACAAATCACTAAACATTGATACTGATGCAATAATTATATTGTTCTGTAAATAGGTCAGTATATAATAATAATAACTAAATATTCATTTTACTTTATTTTAATTATAGCCATTAAACAAATCACTAAACATTGATACTGATGCAATAATTATATTGTTCTGTAAATAGGTCAGTATATAATAATAATAACTAAATATTCATTTTACTTTATTTTAATTATAGCCATTAAACAAATCACTAAACATTGATACTGATGCAATAATTATATTGTTCTGTAAATAGGTCAGTATATAATAATAATAACTAAATATTCATTTTACTTTATTGTTAATTATAACAATTTAACAAATCAATAAAATCTTACTATTGCAATAATCCTATTGTACTTATACCAAAAATAAAATGTCAGTATTTAATAACAATAATAATAATATGAATAATAATAATAATTATTATTATTATTCATATTATTATTATTGTTATTAAATACTGACATTTTATTTTTGGTATAAGTACAATAGGATTATTGCAATAGTAAGATTTTATTGATTTGTTAAATTGTTGTAATATAAATAATACAATTATAATATATAAATATTATTGATATTTTTGTTATTATGATTATTATCATAACATTTCTTTATTTCTTATAATATTTGTTATAATTTAAAATAGAGTAAAAGCCAAAATAATAATTTTATTTCATTATTAAATACTGACTTTTTATTTTTAAGTTTTTAAGAGTTTTTTTTTACTGGTATAAAATATATATATTTTTTAATTACATGAATATTTATTATTATAATTATTATTAATAATACATGCATACATACTTTTTATTTAAGAGTACAATAGTATTATTGTAATCATAACATATTTCTTTATTGATTTGTTATTATTCAAATAATTTAAAAATCATATTGTAGTTGCTATTATTATCAAATCAGCAGATTATACATATTTGATCACATTTTTACATATTTAGGTAAATAAAAAACAGTAAATAAAATCAGCGCTTGAAAGAGATCCCATGATAATTTAATACAGCTTTACTGTAGTTACAATATATATATTTTATTAAATGCTATAATGAATGTTTTATGTTATAATGTCAGAAACTCTCCTGAAGCTCGTGTCAGTCTTGTGAGGAATCTCTCGTCAGTTTCACTGATGATCCAGTAAAATAAACCCCAAACCCAGGATAGAGCGGCTGAGTGAATGTGGTCTGGACTGTGTGGATGAGGCTCATTGTGTGAGAGACGCTGTAGAAGGACAGAGTTCCTGCACTGTGATCCACAAACACTCCTGTTCTCCTGCTGATGCTGATGGGCTTCACAGAGAGAACTGTCTCTATGTTATTGTGCCAGAATGAGTAACTGGAGCGAGAGCAGATCAAACACCAGGACTGATCATTAGATCCAAACTCACACTCAACACATCTCTTCCTGCTGATGCTCTTATATGACACTGATATATACACACCTCCACTCCACTCAATCTCCCAGTAACAGCGTCCACACACTCTCTCTCTACACAACACCTGAGGCCACACATCATCAAATCTGTCTGGATGATAAGGATACGGCTGTTTCTCTTCCACACGTGTCACCTCGCTGTACTTCTCAGACAGACTGAGATGAGTGTGTGCTGTGTTTGGATCCAGTGTGAGAAAACAGCCATCTGAACACAAGAACAGAGACATTAATAACACAACAATCACTACAGCTGTGTGTGTGTGTGTGTGTGTGTGTGTGTGTGTGTGTGAGAGAGTGAGTGAGAGAGAGTGTGTGTGTGTGTGTGTGTCTGTGTGCGTGTGTGAGAGAGAGAGTGTGTGTGTGTGTACTTATGTCACTTTTGGGTGCATTCATCAGAATACACACCAGTAAACTGAGGACCACCTTGACAATTTAGGACAGTTTTGTGGTCCTCATTTGTCTGACTATAGAGTGGCATTCAGTAAGCTCTAAAATGGTGTCCAGACTTAAAATCTCACTTGTCCCTAAAATGTACTTTTAAGTGATTTGTGTACTGAAAGTGTGTAAACCCCCCCTCCCCCCACAAAGTGTGTATAACACAGCGCCCTCTCGGAGAACTGCACTTCCGCTGAGATACACACTCTGGGGATTCTGACCAATCAGAGGCCAGCAAGAGGCCACGCACGTCTGAATAATTTGCTGTTGCAATGACTTGTGTATATGAATGAATTGACAGGTAATCAACTTAAATTAAAGATAAATTAATACTATGAACCAATAATTAGTGTTTAATTTTTAAAAAAGAATAATTTACCCGAGAGGAAGCTCTCATCCTGTAGCTCCATGAGCATTTGTCTCTAACTTTGAGTCTTATATTGTGGGTTAAGCAGTGTGTGTGTGCATCACGGACTCTTACCGGGAGATCAGAGAGAAACAGTACACTACAGTAACTTAGATCCTTGTTTATAATGCTGTGTGAACAATGTGAAACACGGCAGAAGGACACATCAGGGCATATAACTTTGAAAAACACGTATTTCTTCCAAAAAGCGGAGGGACAGATGTTTACATTTCCTAAAGTAAGAGTAATTATCCTAATGTACCTATGAGTTTATTCAATAAAACAAACAAGCCACACAAAGATGTGAAAACATGCAAACTTGCTTGCTTTTAGTGGTGGTTTTATTCGTTTAAATAGTTTTTCCTAGTTTCTAAGAAAAAAGCCTATCTGTCATGCAGATGTTTAAAGTTCCTCATATGATTGGTTCTCCCGCACCTCCACCTCCACCAGAGAACCGTTACAGCAGAGATCCGCTTCTGAGAGGAGAACGCCTCTGCTCACATATACACTCTTTAGATGAGTAATAATAATAATAACAATATGTATTATTATTATTATTGCAATTATTATTATTACAATTACTACTCTTATTATTACATTTATTTTATTTAGTTAATTTACAATAAAATGTGTTTAAAAGTATCAGAAGTCAAGCTGGCACGTTTATATTTTGTTTGTGGATTTATTCCTTTCAGTGGCAAATGTTTAAGCAAAGACTGTATTTTTTATAAAAAAAATTATTTCTTTAAATAACAATAGGGAAATACAAAGTCGTACATAAATATGAGTCTATAAAACAATACAACCCAAAAAATGTTCAAAGATTGACTATATATCTGTTAGAAAACACTCTCTGTTTTGAGAATGCCTTACCCCTCCTTTCTCACTCTTTCTCTCTCCTTCTCTGAATCACCCCTCCTCTATCTGTTCTCTCTCTCTCTTGTATGGTGTTTGAATGTCTCTTACTCAATATTCAAGGTAAAGGAGTTTGTGCTGATTTAGAAGGGGGGTTCAGCCTCTGTCGCCAGGAAGTCTATTCCTTATATGGATATGTTTTTCTGTATATGTGGCAATTTTATACAAAACACATGTTCTTGGGAAAAACATCCTGTATGGGTATGTCCTCCTATCCTCATTGGTTAAGAGGATGAAAACTCCCCTCGACATGCCTATATAAGATCTGTATTTCTGTGAATAAATTGAAGTATTGAGAATACATGGACTGTGTGTTTTCTTACTTCCCGGCCGTATTTATACACTTGGAGAGACTGAGAAGATTTCACGGTGGCAAAGAGAATATCGAGGGACCAAATTGTTATTTATTAACAATATCTAATACATCAAGTATCCTCTTTAATAGTTGAGATGTCTTAACAGCTTAATGATTGTTCTGTATTGAAGTTAAATAATCATAAAAAAACTTTAAATCAATGGAAAACAGTCTACCATTTGGTACAGTTAACATACATTTTGCTTTGTGTATGTGATATTTCCCCAATAAAACAATAATTTTAAAGGGGTCATACGATGCTGCTAAAAAGAACATTATTTTGTGTATTTGGTGTAATGAAATGTGTTTATGCGATTAAAGGTTCAAAAAACACATTATTTTCCACATACTGTACATTATTATTTCTCCTCTATGCCCCACCTTTCTGAAATGCAAAAAATAAAAGTTACGCCTTCTTTCTTTGCGTGAAGATGTGGGAAGAGTTGCATAACGCCACCCAAATCGTGACGTAGACATGTTGGGGCGTGTTAGAACGAGCCGTTTTAGGTAGGTGTGACTGACTCTTAACTTTTATAAAGAATATCTCTTTGGATTTGAGACTTTAGTCTTTGCAACTTTACAGATCTTCTTTATGCACCAAGAGCTTGTAACACTCCAAAGAGAAAGGAAACATTGAAATCGCATCATATGACCCCTTTAATTATATTGTCCATTTCCAATAGAGCAGTATCACAATCCAAAAACAAGACCATTATATCAGTTATAGTGACAAAATTGTAAAACAATTTAAAAAGAAACCAAGAAACTTGGGACCAAAATAGTTTGGTATTATAACTGAAAAATGGTTTCTGACTCTTCTTTACAAAAACAGCATAAGGGTGAGAACCCTTCTTTAAACTTACTGATAAAATCATTACATTGATAACATCTATGCATTGTTTTAAAATGAGTTTCTTTGACTTTATTAGGAATTACAAATGTATTCATATCTGACCACGGATTCTGAAATAAAAGCAAGGGATAATCCTGTTTCCATTTCACCATGGCCTTAGGAAGAATACTTTTTTCTTTGGTTAAAATTTTCCTAATATTAAAGTTATTGATTTTTTTAAATCTCTGATAGAAAGGCCCCCAACAGTAAGATCTGGAAGAGAACCAGTAACCGGCTTATACATGTTTTCATTTTTAATAAGGTGAAGTAGGTTTGGGGAAATACAATGAATTTGTTTTATATATTCACTGGAAGATACATTTAAGCCACAATTATTAATAAATTCAGTGTAATTATATAGATCACCTGAATTATTTAATAAATCTATAACAAAAACTAAACCTTTGTTCTCCAAAATCACTCCAAAAAATAGACTTGTTTTTGAATAATATATATTGATTGTTCCAAATAACACATGAATGGGGAGAGAAATTATGTTTGTAGACTAATTTCCACGCATCCGAAAGTTTGATTGTGAAAGTTAGACAACTTAATGGGGAGCTTAGTGCATTTAAAATCACAGGCAAGTAGAAAATGAAGACCACCACATTTTTTAAAAATAACATTGGGTATAGAGAACCATGGACAATTATTCTCACAAAGACAATGCTTAATCCAGTTCATTTTAAAGACATTGTTAATAGTGTTAAAATCCAAAGCATTTACTCATCCTTCTGATACACTTCTAATTATTGTTTTTCTTTTAACTAACTCTGTCTTGCACATATCTCACACAAAGATCGCACTGGCAGAGTTTTTGGGAACATTCATGCATAATTTAAATACATAATCACATGAAATCAGATAAAAAAAACTAAATATTTTAGAAGAGAACGCAGCATCACAGGTGTCTGAACCAAGGAGCATGAAGCTGTGCCTTCAGTCAGTCGTTTCCCATCATGCTTTTGCTCAGCGCAGTCGGTGGAGAGCAACTGCGCTCGACTGCACAATCCGACACAGCCGCCTCACCATCACCAGAGTTTTCTGGCACACGTCAGCATGACATCAGAGCAAGGCGGACGTAACTCAGACACTTTTCTAATCCGCATTGCATCTCGCGGTGATCACCGGTGATCGGTTCTGCGCAGAATTTGCTCATCTCAAACAAGCCTATAGACTATAAAAACAGGTCTGAGCCTGATCGCTGCCCTTCCCCCAGCGGTGTGAGCGCGTCCCTTCCCCACACTACAGCGCCAGACTCCAGAAGAGACTCACAGATACAGCAGAGCAGCGCGAGAGTCACACACATACTACATATTAATAAAAGTGCTGCTTAAGATGTAAACAATTATTATGATATGTGTATTTAATGTAATTATACAACACCCAGCAATTTTTTCTCACTTTCATTTTATGTAAAATATGTACCACTCATTCATGTATGTGTGTGTATATATATATATATATATAAATATATATATATACATGAGCAGTTTATATTTATGAGCAGCTTTGTATTTGCTGACATATTGTTCTGATGCACATTTAGACGCAGTTGTGCGCATGCGCGCAGCTCCAGATGTTTCAGCGCCAGCTGTCCTGCGTCTCAGTGCAGGAGGAATGCAAGATTCATGTATGTGCATATTTACAGTCGTAAATATTCTAAACAATCACTGAAACCCGTTGTATTAAGGGAGAGTCGACGTTTCCCCTGTAAAGCTGATCACTCATTAGTAAACGGTTAAAATATCTTGAATCTCTTTAAAAAGAAGATTTTAATCGCTGGATTACATTGTCCTTAACATCTTAGACACAATATAATGCAGAAACATAAGCTCGCGTGACGGTGTATATGTTCCTAGGATTTTTTTGTAATCATATTTTAGCATTTAAAGTAATTAACTTTTTTGTAGTTGTTCAATGACAAAATTCAAATAAAATGCATGTTGCTTGCAATATAAATTTATAAACGACTTTCTTTCATGAAGGCTTTGCTGATTGTAATGAGTTTGCTCACGTTGTGTCGTGTCCTTGTTTGTCACGGTTCCTGGATCGACACTGGGGTGTGTTCTATTCAGAGCAGGTCATCACTAGTGCGCCCTAACCCTTGTAAGGCTGTATTCTCCACAACAGCAGGCTTGGAAAGTGTATGGCTCAAAAGTGAGAGTCATTAGGAACACACTTTTGAAGACATAAACATCAGTTTGGAACATCGTGATTGTCCCGCTTTTTCTCTCCCAGCGAGGTGCCCTCGGTAGGCATCACCGTGCCGTTTGGAACGCAGTGCAGGTGTCAGTCCGGCTCAGAACAATATAGCTACAGTTTTTTTTTGTTTGCTGAACCAGTACTGGGAGCAAAATAAGGTCCTTGTAATCAGAGAATCTTCTGTCTTTGTCAAAATATTTATTATAATTAATAAATAAATGGAGACACAAGTTCAACGTGAAATCCAAATACGTAATTTACGCAAGTAAACGCAAATGAGTTTTCCCGGGAAAATGACGTCTGCTCAATTGAGGACACGTGTCCTGCAAGGCAGACCCATCCCCCGCTCTTCCATGCACATTAACGAAGTAAAGGTAAGATCAAGTCTTCTTCTGAAAATGCATAATAACTACCTATAATAACTGTTAGTAAGATGTATATTTAGTTTAGTGATTGCATTGTATTCTGTTGAGGGTTTTATTCTGTTGTCGATTGTGTGTCAGTTTTCTGACAAAAAACATAGTTTACTGTATAACGGTAATTTAGAATCTACAATTTAATAAAAATAACCAAGTTAGTGGTTAAACTAAATGAACTATACTAGATTTTAGTATTTTTAAAGTGTGTCAAGTTCCAAAGCTGACACAGAAGAGCGTACGCTGCTTGCGTTCAGCTCATATTCTCTAAAATGGCGCTACGGTGATGCGGAGAGACACAGAGGAGAGGAATTGTTGAATAAAGTCGTTATTTTTGTTTTCTTTGCGTACAAAAAGTATTCTCATCGCTTCATAACGTTACGGTTGAACCACTGAAGGCAGATGGACTATTCTGACGATGCTTTTCATACTTTTCTGGATCTTGACAGTGTAAGTTACTTGGCAGTCTATGGGACAGTCACAAGCCTCCCGGTTTTCATCCAAAATCTTAAATTGTGTTCCGAAGACGAACTAAGCTTTTACGGGTTTGGAACGACATGGGGGTAAGTGCTTAATGACAACATTTTAATTTTGGGGTGGAGTATCCCTTTAAAAAAATAATTTTTAATGTTTCTGTAATGGTTGTGTTAGCTCTTTAGTCCCAGTAAAATATTATTGTTGTTGTTATCCATTCATTTTCCATAAATTATCCATCATTTGTTTTATTTACTGTTTTACAAGAATGGCAGAAAAAATAGTAAAGCACTTAATTATTATTTTTTAATTCAGAAGCCCAATTAATCAATAAATACTGTATGTGCTTTACAAATGTATTATATCACCTGTCATAATAAAGAGAAAACACAAAACTGGGCATCTGCATTAAAAACTTTAACATAAAATTTTTTTTTTACTACTGTGACTAAAGAGCTACACATACTGCTGGATTAACCATTAGAGAAACATCAGAAATTATTTTTGTAATCACCAATACTGTTAGTTTAGGGCAGCTGTGGCACAAACCTTACATGTTAAGCAGTGTGCATATATAATATACTATTTAGTTATAGTTCAAGTTAATCATGTGTTTTGGTGAGTAAGATAAAAAAAATATTATGGTTGTTTATTCCATTCACCTTATATTTCTTTTATTTTTATTTTTCTCCAGTCATTACAGCACAGCTGGTCTATGTCACAATGCTGGGAACCCAAAGAAATAAAAGATGAAGACCTCAACAGGATGCAGAGCATCACATTGCTTGTAAAACTGATAAACCAGGGCTTCAAGAGCAGTTCATCAGCAAATATAAAGGCAATATATTTCAGTATTTACAATTAAGCAAATTACCAATAATATTAATCTGCAAAACTGAGAAGGTAATGTATATTTGTGATTCCTGAATACAGTGCTGCATGAATGAGTCCTAAAACTCATTCATGTATGTTTGCACTTCTGGTTGCATCATTGCAAAGTCAATGTTTTTTTGAAGGTCTGAGTTGAACACAAGCTCAAGATATTTTCACTTTTTTTTTCTACAACATAAAATACATAAGTAATACCCTCTTGTTTTTATAGTGTTTACGTCAATGATTGTATTTATGCTTCAAAATGAATAAAAGCTGTGTTTATTGGTAAAAAGAATATCATGATGAACAAAACATGAAAGAATTATAAACTTTTGTTGTCACAGAGCTTATTGTCTACAATAATCCATAAGCAACTGAAAACATTCTTCTGGGATTTTGTTGAGGGAACCAGATGCAAACCAGGCCTGCAAAATATGTCATCCCTGCAACACTCTATTCTATAATTCTACAATATATAGCCCTGATAATATTGTTCTTATGGACCTGCAACCACATAATTTTAAGACTTTAAATTTGAATGTAAAGTATATACAGCGCAGCATATTTCTGAATTACAACCTGACTACTGAATATTTTCAGAGCTATTTAAAGGGATAGTTCACCCAAAAATGAAAATGCTGTCATTAATTACTCACACTCATGTGGTTTCAATCCCGTAAGACCTTCGTTCATCTTCAGAATACAAATTAAAATATATTTGATGGAATCTGAGAGCTCTCTGACCCTCCATAGACAGCAAGGGAACTACCACGGTCAAGGCACAGAAACGTAGCAAGGACATCCAACCCTCTACAATGCAAGTAAATCACTCGCATATGCGACTAAATCTTCACTCTGGGCGACTAAATGATGACTAATATTAGCCAATGGCTAATAAATGCTCAGATTTTACTCGCCAGTGTGTGAGTTGGAGGCTAAGTATAAGTTTAGCACAAATATATTTCACTCGCGGAACACTCTCTGACTGAGCGCTTCAGAGTTTCTCTCTCCGTGAAGTGATCTGTGCTGTTTTTCAGTTCATCTGAATGGATGTGCAGCACGACTCGCCGTCGCTTTGTCTCACACACACACAGAGAGAGAGAGAGAGAACTGACGCGCTACATGTAAATTATATTCTTTGTTGTATTTTCTTGTCAAAATAACAGCGTTTCTTTGGAATTCTTCAGCGTTTAAGAACTGCTGGTTTCTCCGCTAGTGGGCGGAGCTAATGCGCAAACGGCAATCTCATTGGCTGGCGCTCACCTATTATCGTCCCTGTTTTGATTTCAGCAAATCAGTTCGAGCGAACGCACACAACCTGATTAATACTCATTCATCCAGCAGCTCATTAATCCTTAGTGCGTTTTATATTGTTCTTATTAGTAGAATTCACATCATTATCTTATCAGTATTTTGATAGTTTTTTCCCAATTTTTTTTACAGAAACACTGAATGACCAAAAAAAGCACCAGCACC
>NW_015507648.1:29286-32102 GCF_001515645.1 Sinocyclocheilus grahami
ATCTCAAAGGAGGCTTTTATTAAGCAAATCAAGGAGTGAATTACTCATCCACTGTTTTTAAAACAGACATTTGTTGGGCTTGATTTAAGTTAATGCAAAATGAGGCGCACACTTTTTATTTAGTCTTATTGAATAGACGATAAACAGTTTATATTCTAAAATATATTTAAAGGTTGTGTTCTGTGAAAATTAAATAACATTTGGATGTAAATGGTTGGCATAAAAGTAGTGTGCGACTAAACCTGCTGCGTCCTGTGGATCACCTTTATCTGATTGTCCGGCCCGGAATCATTAAGCACGGCATTAATATCTTCAGTTTTTCGTTGTCTCCAGGTTTCTCTGCAGTTCGTGTATGTTGTTAAAAACGCGGAACATCATTTTATTCTACACAACAGGCAAGCATTACCGTTAAGTCTATTATCCACCAAAATGCAGATTCGCCACGTGACAATTCGTATGCAAATGAGATTGAGGTAGATCATGCCCTTGCTCCAAAAGCTATAACAAAATATAATTTTTTCTTTAAAATGGTTACCTTAATAGTGTTTGTTATATATATGTCAGTTTACTAAATAATGTAAACTTGACTGACTACTTCACTTTAAGGCCCCGATCAGACAGAACGTGTTTTTCAGGTCTGAAAACACGTATTACACCGCGCTGCGGTTTTTTATGTTGCTAGGCAACCACTGAATCAGCTGTCGGTGTAGCGCGAGCGCTCCAGTTTGTAGTGATGGGAATCAATGAAGTGTTCGGATCATTTTACCGACTCTGATCTTTGAGTCTCGTTCAGTAAAATTAACGAATCTTGAAACAAGACAAAACTATAATGCTATAAGTGTCACGGAAACACCTGCCTCACCAGCCGAATCAGCCTCCTACACCCGCTCACAATCACCTGATTACTGATCACGGACACCTGCACCCACTTACCACACCAGTCAAATACTCACTCACCACATTCACTCATCGACTGGTCTCAAGGTTGCAAGCTTCTCTGTCTGGGTCCTTGCCTCCCAAGCTGCCTAGCCACCCTCGGATTCCTCAGTCCTCGGCCGGAGGACTAAAGTACCGGCCCCTGATAAGACTGTGTTTATGCTTCCATTAACCCTTTGTTGAACGTTTTTCTGTTGGAAGCCTCTCCTAAGTTCCTGTCATTAAACCTTCAGAGTTACCTTACCCTGCCTGTCTGCCTCTTTGTCCCGGTTGTGACAATAAGAAACAGAAAAGATTAATTAATTGTTTACCTGGGTCTTTAGTCTATGATTAGCTCACCTCAGCTCTAATCTGACAAGTCTTCAGGTTTGAGTCGTTCATCACGTGACAGCCCCATAAACTTAACTAATGCAGTCTGAGCCAGAAACAAAATTGATTAGTTCACCTTTTGAGTCTTTCGAGTCGTTCGTTCTTTTGTCACGTGATGTGATATTATTGGATAGAGAAATTAGTTAATAATTTACAACCTTCCCAATCCTTACAAATTGAGACCAGAAACGCATCACGTAACTGTAAGAGTCAATATTGATAATAATAACTATGCACCCGTTTGTATTTCAAATGTATTTCTTACAGTTTATAAATGTGTGAATTTCTTCATGATGGTTCTTTCGCTAATCGATAAAGACAGTGTGTCACTGCAGCTGCGGTTGCTATTGATAGTTTTCACATGACGTCACACCTTTATAGGAACACCACCTGGAGGGCAAAACGAAGCTTTGCTCCACTTGCGCATGCGCGACTGAACGAATTACTCCCCGAGACGACTCGTTCTTCCTGAGTCACATTAAAGATTTATTCAAAAGGAACGAATCGTTCAAGAACTACCCATCACTACTAGTTTGCTATTAAACTAGTCATATTAGCAGAAACTAATAAAATTTTTTTGAAGTTGATCAAGGGTGAGAGGTGTACAAACATGCAGGAGACGGGGAAACAGAGATCCGTGTGGGTCCAAGCAACCTTCGTCACCACAACGGAAGGCCCGCCTCTCCATTCATTTGATTGGTCAATGGAAAAAAACACAAGTGACTTCGGGTGCTTTTCTGCTCAGAGTTGCTTTTTTTTCAACTTCAGGCGCTTACAGCGCTCCTGCAAAAATGTGAGCCACCCGGGGCGCTATCTTCTGAAGGGTAGAGGGACCTAAAGATCTTGTACTTGTACATATAGCACGTCACGCTACGGGCGTCCCGAGTTCGAATCCTGGCTTGTGGACCTTTCCCGATCTTGCCCCCTCTCTCTCTTTCCCTCTTCACTTTTCTGTACTGTACAGTGGGGAAGTATGCCATTTCTGATGCAGACACACTGTACGGTTTAGCGTAGTGGAGACCTGGTCTATAAGTAATGGCTTTAACTAATATTTGTGTCATCTTTATTATAGTCTTCATGTATGGTTGATGAAGTTATGACCGCTGTAGAGACTGTATCTGATATCTGGACATCTGACCTGCGTCTAAACATAAATCTGATTACCATTGAAAATTATAATTTTCAGCAAGGTGATCATGTCACCATATCATAGCTGAACGCAATGTTTTTTTAATTAAACTCTCAGTTTCACAAGTTTCACAGTTTCTCAAGTAATTCACACACACGAACTCTTCCTCAAATTCCTTTAAATAAATGAAATCTTACGACACTATTTCCCTTCAGAATTCTAGATCTAACAACCATAAATAAAATAACCATACATAAAAACTACTGTAATTAAAAATCTGATACAGTCAAAAGATCAGATCTGTGCATTAAGCCTTGCAGTGTAAACACAGCCTCTCTCTCTCTCTCTCTCTCTCTCTCTCTCTCAACTTGGAGATGTTAAA
>NW_015507648.1:33012-33268 GCF_001515645.1 Sinocyclocheilus grahami
CTCTAATTCAGGGAATGCTTTGGAATTGCAGATTTTATTTTAAATGATGTATTTCTGGGGTTTCTGCCTCTAGAGAAAGTTACAGTGGTCAGTGATAAGTTCAGTCCGAAAGGTAACAATTACATTAGAAAAAATATGATCTGTAACAATTTGACAATGTATGTTTCCATTTCTTTTGATCAAATACTACTTAGAAAATGAGGTTGTTTCTGGGGATGGTAAATTACTTGGAATTATTTGTGATTCATCTTTGGAT
>NW_015507648.1:34100-39934 GCF_001515645.1 Sinocyclocheilus grahami
TTGGAATTATTTGTGATTCATCTTTGGATCCTTTTTATGACTTTTTACTCTCTTGACTGCTTGCACAACTACTTCTGCTTGCAGCATTTCAGTTTAACATCTAGCAGCCTTACAAGCAGAGAGATGTTCATGGAAAGGCAGATTATTCCAAAGATACACTGATATATATGAGTTTAATTCCAGAAAATTAACAGAGAAGCAGCAGTCACTATGGTATCTTCCAATGCATGCATGCAACTTATGCGCTCGATTTAGCCTCATATGCTGATAATTACAGTAACTAACTGAAAAAAACTATTGTTAAAAATAGAATAAAGATTTGTGAACATGTCTGGTACATACAGTATGTGTACATATTAATATTTGTCACAAAACATATTTATATTGAGGCACAGCCTTTATTTATTTACTAAAGCCTAAAAATAGTGACATGTATAAGCCAAATAAACATGTACTTGGTTTATTTGGAATATACGTATCTTTATCCTCCATGAGTTGAAAGGTTATAGTAAAAAAAACAACCCTAAAACAAACCCGAATGATTCATAGTTTGTCAGCTTTATGCAGAGATCTGTCAACGATCAGACCGGCTTCATTTTTGTTTTCAGAGTCCACTAAAGTATCGTCACCGCAGCACACTGCATGTGAAGATGACGCTACACTTCCAGCAGACCCAGCGTTCAAAAGAAAGAGAGGTATGATCATTTTTTTAGATCATTTTGTGATTATGGCTGACTGACAAGTACATATGTACAAGCTTATGTTCATAACACATGTAGGGTAAGACGGGCAAGATGTCCCTCCACTCTCACCCTAATTTTCTTGATCATAGACAGCATTTTTCATTTAATCTGATTGTCAACATTTATGAGATTTATTCAGATTTAGTCGAAACAGTTTTGAGGTTGATTTAGTTTTGTGTCACTGGAAAATCTGACTGTATTTTGACGTTGTCTATGATATTGTGTATTTCATAAGTAGGGATCTGTGAACACATTAATATTTTCAGATTTGTGGAGTAAGTAATATTTTATTTTGAAGTAAAATGGTAAAATTAGACCCTTGGGGTAATTAGATCCCCTGAAATTGGCACAGAATTTAGGTTTAAATGTAACACTTATTATAATTCAAAAGTAACTTTCAGATGATTGTCTTTTACTTGGATTCTGCTTTGTCTTTTACCAGTTATTCAACTAAATTGCCAAGACACAGTGTTAGAATGATTTAGTATTTATATAAATAGTTAATATTTAATAAATAAATAAATAATAAATATTAATACAAATGTTATAAGAGGTAATTTACTCGGAATGTGCTTTTTAAGAATAAATACGAGGCTATCTTACCCCCTGTAGTGCTAGATTTGTTTATTTAGTTGTCATAGCTCAAATGTCAAATTATTCAATTTTTTCCCTGTATCACATTGACTGATGCATCATCGTCATCATATACATGCTACATTTCTGTCTAAATATGTTTCAATTTACAGGTAAATGCACATTGTTCTTTTGGGGGCATCAGCCCTCATCTTAACATACCACCAGGGCAGGACTTAGGGGACCGGGGGCCCCTGGGCTTGAGGTTATGTTTGGGCCCTATACACTACATTTGCCCTCAACTAGAACATCATTATGGAGCAACACAAAAATTAAAATATACTTTGAGGTTCATATATAGTACAATTAATATGCAACATAGTCAAAGTTTAGATGTAATAGTCATTATAATACAATAATCAAGATGTGTTCTCTCAGTTGAGAGATCAAAACCCTGAAATATTTTTTTTTTTTAAAGCCAGAGATTTATTAGTATTAAAGAAATATATTGTTATATGTGTCCTCTTATTTCAGGTTCTTATTTAATCAATAAATTAAATCTGAAAAAAAAAGAGACACGTTGGCTAATAAAATTACTAACAACCAAATCCATAAATGGATTTTGAATAAATTATGTGAAGTTTAAATATAACATTTAAATATAGAAATATTAAATGACTGCAAAAAAATGAAATAAGCTTTTTAAAATATGACACACCAGTAGGTGGCAGCATGTGACTGTCTTAATGAGTGAGTTGAATCAACTGATTCGTTTAAAATGTTGATTCATTTAACTTCACAAACGACTGTACTTATAGCTTGATTGAATCATTTGCTGTTCCGTGTAACGCTGAGAAACAAAACTGCTGTTCGGAGACGCAGCTGTTCTGCTGTTTGTTCTATTCTCTTTCTGACGGAGCAAAACTGAATTTTGTGTCTGACAGTTCAGTAAGTTGTAGTTTATTGTACATTTGTGATGCTGCAGATATTTGGGTGGGAGGGGGGGCTCTTGTTTGTGTGATAAGCTAATAGGCATATGTTATAAAAACAGAAACTCATTAAATGGCTATTTTTATTTTTTTTATAATTTTGATGACATTTCTGCTCCACGTGTGATGGCAGTGAGACGGGAGAGAGCGCTCAAACTCTTCAGATCGCAAAATTTAGTGGAATATTAATATAATATAGAATCATCATCTGTGATGAAATGAGGCGTGAAAAAAGCTTTTCAAAGTAGCCATGTGATAAATTTAAACGGGCAAAGGCGGGGCCCCCTACAAGGCGGGGCCCATGGGCTGCAGCCCAGTCGAGCCCAATGGTAAGTCCGGCCATGCATACCACTATAGCATGTTTAAAGCAGTTGAGTATTTATATTTATATACAATTTTTACAATATTTATATTACATACTATTTTGATTTTGAAATTGAATTACTGATGTATATGAGGGCAATTCAGCTCTTAGCTTTCTTAATACTAGGGGAATCTTTTGGTACCTCACGATTCAATTCAGATCAGTTCTTGAGGTCACGATTTGATTTAAAAACGATTCACGATTTTAAATCAAATTTCAGATTGTTTTAGGCAGATTTGATTTTAGTTTACTGTTTTGGTACTTTCACTATTTGACTGCAGTAGACGGTTTAATAGATATTGAAGAATAAATCTCACTAAATTAAATGTAATCCTTGAAATTTGTTTATTCTTCCCATTTTATTCAACCCAATATTTCAAAACAAATGCCAAAGCTGAATGCAATCATTACACACAAGACTAGTTGTCATCTGTAACAGATGCCAAAATAAACAATAGGACAAATACAATATAAAAAATATACAAATTAAATAAACTTTTTAAAGATTTTCAGATTCAAGAGCCTCAGTTTATTTAACATGTCTTAAGAAATACTACAGAAATTGAATAATCAAATGTAAAAATAAAATACTGTATAGTCTTCACTGAATTCAGCATCACATGAATCTGAGAGGCGGCATTTGTGCTTGTGCTTCGGCTGTGTCCGTCAGCACCAGCATTACATTGAACTCTTTTGCACTGTTTACTGTGATTAATAACACTTTAACGTGTCAGTAACTTTAAGTAGTACTGCGAAGTTAAAGAAATGTAACACTTTAGAAAATAATATTTTGAAATTTGTAAATTGATGTAAATATGCAGAAGATAGATTCGCGATTCATGTGAAACGATTTTATTCCCCACCCATACTTAAAGGGGTCATATGATGCGGTTTAAATTTTTCCTTTCTCTTTGTAACACTTGGAGTGTTACAAGCTCTTGGTGCATAAAGAAGATCTGTACAGTTGCAAAGACTAAAGTCTCAAATCCAAACTTTATAAAAGTTAAGATTCAACCATGCCTACCTAAAACGGCTCGTCCTAACACGCACCCACATATCTACATCACTATGTGGGAAGATTTGCATAACGCCGCCCAAATGTTCACGCAAAGAAAGAAGGCGTAACTTTGATTCTCGCTGTAGTATTGTTGTTGCCGCCATATTGTGGAGACACTGTGTGTTTCATTGTGAAAGCGAAACTACTTTGTTTGGCCTTCCAAAAGAGGACACAACTAGAAATCAGTGGTGTCTATTTCTATAAAGTGGGGCAGTTCCAACTTTGCAAGGACAGTCTGTAGCTTCTGACTCACAGCCTGTAAGTATGTTTTCATATTTAAAAAATTTGCCACTGATGATTCAAACGCAAGTTTTGAGCAGTGTAGCGCTTGTTGTTTGTCGTTTCTCCGATCACAAATGCAGACATGGTTTTATGTTTATGCGGCACGATACGTAAATGCGTAAAAACACAGTATAAAGTCATTATAATCAGTAATTATGTGCCCACTGGATGCAACAAATGCCTAGTTTGTAATGGGTTTTATTGTTTTTGTCTTGTCGCGCTGGGACACACGGCATCACAGTATGGTAAGGGAGTAATATTTATGTCACACACTTGAGGAATTCGGCCAATCACAATGCACTGAATAGCTGGCCAATCAGAGCACACTTCGCTTTTCAGAACGATGAGCTTTGTAAAAATCGAAGCGTTTCAGAAAGGCGGGGCATAGAGGAGCAACAATAATGTACAGTACGTGGAAAATAATGTGTTTTTTGAACCTTTAATCGCTTAAACACATTGCATTACACCAAATACACAAAATAATGTTATTTTTAGCAATGTCATATGTTTTTGTTATAATGTTTTGTTATATTTAACAAATAATATCTAACGCCCCCTCACCTAACCAAAGGGCCAATTACGAGGGTCTATGGACCCTTCCCCCGAAATGCATCTAACACCTCAGAAAGGCAGAACAAGCCTCTGGTTCCATGGCAACCAAGGCTGATATCACTGGTTATATTGCCCAAAGGAATGCGGACAGAGAAATTCACTCATTTTCCTCATAGGAAAGACACATAATGCCCAGAGAATTTGACTGTTCTCTAATTAATTCATAGGAAAACCTTTCTTTGAATGAACACGCATATCCCCTGGGTCATTGTGTATACCATTACTGTTCTTGTATATTGTCTGTTGTAGTGTATGCTGTTTTATGCATGTTATGATAGACCACTAGTTAATATAACCTCGCCTATATCATGTTTGGTCTCTATGAATTAATCTTCGGATGATCTAATTGAGAGTGCATATTACATGCTGATACCTATGCAACATATTAATGTTCTAAGAATCTTTACTAGTTAGTGCATCAACACCCAAGCAAATTACATATGCGAAACACCATGCTTGGAGACAAAGAGTCATAAAACTCCCCAGTATTTCCAACCTCCCGCTTGGAATTTCAGCTTTTCTCATTGGACAAGCCCATCTTGAGAGGCGTGAATCTTGTCAGACCTTAAAGGTCTCACATCAGTGACCCGCCTTCAGTCTGTGGTTCTGTTAGATTCTGAGAAGATGAGGATGTGAGCTAGAACGCTCCTAAGGACACCCTAAGTTCGCACCAGGCTTCGGACTTGACTTTCAATTCACCAAAATCCTCTGACTCAAACTGGTTCTTTTCATCAACCAACTTCAGCAAAGATCAACTTGAACCTTCAGATGACGTCATTTGAACTGAAACAGGAAGACAGGGCGGGACATATCAAGCATTTAACCATTTTTAAAATAGCCAATAGTGTTTGTTTATATCACAGCGTGGGCTAGAGACGTTCAGAGCCGTTCAGCTCCGTAAAGCCGCATTCGACAGGGTATGCCAGCCACAATCTCATCCATATTACTATAAAATATAGCATTCTGTGTAGAATTCAAGTAGCTCCGATACATTTTGTGGTCTGCGCTGACTCGCACATGTGATCCGCTCCGTGCTATCGTGTCTCTGGACTGGAGCAGAGTGTGTGTGCGGTGCGGTGGTTAGCGTGACACAGCGTGAAATCAGACTTATTTTTTCCTCAATGGAATGCATATTTACAATGTTTGAATCGTTCCCTGTCCCCTGTATAGTGCACTACGTGCCATTCACTGTACAGAAAATACTAATTCTGTGG
>NW_015507648.1:40013-43831 GCF_001515645.1 Sinocyclocheilus grahami
TATGCTGAAGTTGTTTGTTGTACTTATTGGTACTAAGTTTTAAGAAATTGTTGAATGAATTTTTCTTTTACACTCAAACTAGTGTTTCCTTTGAACACAGGCGTGAAAGAGTTTTAGTTATTTGTTGACTTGCTGGCCTACTAATGTAATGAGTTTTGATAAATGGTTTACATTACAGATTACATGTTTATCAAATGTTTTTATAAATGCGTTTTACAAGCAATATTACTTTGAATAGATTAGGAGCTCCAAACAAAAAAAAATTCCATTATTTATAGATTCTGTAGATGTTCAATTTAATACAAAGTAGATTGTCTTTTTACAAACTGCTTTAAAAAATGTGTTGAAGTCAGTTTACTACTTTAATACCTTTACAAAAAGGATACAATGGGTGTGACTTTGATCCCCACAATGACTATAAACTGGTTGTGTGTTTGGCGGACCCCAGATATACACTATACCCAGTGGGGGAAATGGCCAAAATTCACTGGGGGGACTCTAGCTCGGAAAGGGGGAGGGGATAATAATGCTAATTTTAGATGACCTTTCGGAAGTATTTAATTATAAAACCCTTTGTAATCTATTATAACATTAAACTTATTTCATATTTTCTCTAAACCTTCTTGGATATTAAGACAGGCACCTGCAATTCTGGCCAAATTAAAGATACATTGTGTGTGAATTTGCACATGTTATAATGTAAGCATCATTACTGATCCCTTGTGTTTAATAAAAAAAAATATTGATTAGTGAAATGAAAGAATGATTTAATAAAAAATGAGAACGGTTATTAATGGTCTCTAATTGGCCTGTTTAGCTAAGCCCTCTAAATGCTTCTGATTTAGTGGTACAGTATTGCATGATTTGTAGATATTTAATAGTTTTCACTTTGCATAAACATTTGCAATTAGTTTTTAAAAGGTAACTTTACATTCTTAAGGACTTCACGATGCTTACATTTCTTTTCAGGAGCACTTGTGATCTGATCATAGACAGAAATTAACCTTCCCATTATAAGGCGATATTTGACTCTTTAATGTTTTTTTTTTCTTTTTTTAAACCTTTGTAATTCCTCTAACTCTATTAAATGTATGTCATCATTTGTGCCAAAAAAATTTAATTTATAAACTTTTATCGAAAATTTTAATTAAACAATAAGTTAAATTATATATAAATATATACTTTAAATATAAAACTGAAACTGCCAGTAGGTGGCAGCAAGTCACTGTCTTTGTCATTGAATCATTCATTCAATCGATTAATTCAAACGGCTGATTCATTTAGGAACGAAGCAAGTGACTCTCTTTACGAATGAGTAATTGAATCATTGACTCAATAGATTTGTTCGAAAACGCAGATTCATTCATAAACGAAACAGCGCACAGCGGCTGTGACTTTGGAACTATTTTTGTTGACAAAATAGGGCACAATCAGACAACAGTGTTCCTAAAATGTAAGTCACTTAATATTAACTTTTGTATTAACTGTCGTATATAATTCAATTTCACATTTGCAAACTAAAAGCTGTCACTCGTCTTAGTTCATCGTGATCTCACAAACTTCCATTTTAATGAATGAAGCTCTCTGCACTGCACACTGAAGCTATTATTTACATCGTCTCTACACTTTGTTTCTTATAATGAATGACAAAAACTGCAGGTACTGCAGTCTGCAGGTATTATGGCCAATCACAAAAGACGGCATTGTGCATCGAACCATAGACACAAATAAATCGCGCTAGGTTTATGTGCAGAACTGGGATCGCTTTCGCAGTCTTTTGAATTGAGAAAATATAGAAATCACTTTAACTTCCAAAATAAATAATAATACACCTAACCAGTTGGAAATGAAACGCCACCCTCCCTCGAAATTCACTCCCCGGACTCCGTCCCCCTGCGTCCCCCATTTCCAGCCCTGACTATACCTGAAATGACCCCACAAGTAACCAAATGACCCCACAAGTAATCTGAAGTGAGGCAAACAGGCTTTTTAGTTTTTGTCAAATAATTATTTTAGGTCTGTAGGATCATAGGAAAGGGTGGTCCCCACTCTGTAGCAATTCTGACAGGTGACCCCCACGGTGCATAAAAACAAGTGTGTGTGTGTGTGTAGACGTACATTTCTTTAGTCCTGCTGTAATCCTGGATTCTCCTCCATGATCCATACTAGAAAACACACACAGAGTCACATTCAGTCAGAAAACAAAAGTTTTAGTTTAGTCATTTTAAAGTAATTTTTGACAGACAGATTTAAAAAATACTGGCCTAAAAAATGCTATGCAGTTGCTAAGGTACTTGGGGTGGTTGCTAGGCTGTTGCTAGGCAGTTGCTAGGGCACAAGGGGTGGTTGCTAGACTGTTGCTAGGCAGTTGCTAGGGCACACGGGGTAGTTGCTAGAGTCTCGCTATGCAGTTGCTAGTATTATTATCACATTGCTAGCATGTTTTGGAATGATTTAGCAGGTTCTAGGCTTGATTGAGTGTTAAGGGATTGTGGGAATTTAGATCTTTAGAGTTTAGTCTTGGCTCATCTGAACATTCCATCAATGTAAGTCTGTGGAATTTTTATGGTTTTTAATCTTTTTCTTTAATTTTTTCTTTATTTTCAGGTGTTTCTCAGAGACTGAACTGGTTTAAAGCTCAGATTCTGCAGCAATAAAATCTCTTCCTGAACTTCACAAGAGCTTGAAGAAACACAGCGGTGAGACGCGTGTTTGAGTCTCAAACCAGACCACGAAATCAACACAGTAATATTTGTCTGTACTATCAAAAATACATCTGAATCAGAAATGTTCATGAGTAAACACTCTATAAGTAAAACCGCATTGAATAATACGTTGTTTATATTTATTGTGTTTAAACGTGCTCCGTCTATGAAAGATTGTTTTACTGTACTGTGTAAAAAGAGACTTACAATGCTGAAAATTTATTTTCAGTAACAATGTTTGGATTTGAAATCAATATAATGGATAAATGTTGTGTTTATGGTAAGCAGCTGCGGATCAGCAGCGGACTACAAACGTGTCCTGTGTGAAAGCACAATGAATCCGTGCTGCTTCTGCACCTCAGACGTAACGCACATGGACTGCATACGCACTGCAGACGGAGTATGTGTGAAACAGGCGTGAGCGTCACAGCAGATGAGCAAAACATACACTATCATTTTACAAATATTACTGTTGTTGTGTCAGAGAATGTAGTTTTAAGGCGAGAATGTAGTTGTTTAAAGATATTGCTTTCATCAGCAGAGACAGATATGCCAAACTGATTTAATTTCATGAATTTATGACTGTACTCTGAGGCAGAAATGTCAGGTATGAGGCCCCAAAACAATAACTAGGCATGCTCTTTTACGCCTAACCCTTATTTTGTGCTCTCTCTCTCTCTCTCTCTCTCTCTCTCTCTCTTTCTCTCTCTCTCATAGTTTATAGTTTATTTACCTCTTCACAACTTATGAAAATGTGATGCTCTCCAGAACACAAATACACACTGGAGCGTTTGCCAAATATGTTTCGCCAATATCAGATGGGGCCCCCTGATGCCCCGGGGCCCTAAGCGGCTGCTTACCTCACTTATTGGTTAAGTCCGCCCCTGACTGTACTAGAGAATGAAAGCTCTAACAGACGCAGATAACCGCATACTCATTTGATCTCTCACTCATGCAGGGGTGTAAAACGTACTCAAAAATTAGACTCAAGTGAAAGTACAGAGTTTACTAAACTTAAAAGTACAAGTATCTAACCAAAAGCATACTTGACTAACAGTAATAAAGTACAACTTTAAAATTGTACTTGAGTATTAAAAACAAAGAAATTATATT
>NW_015507648.1:45041-45640 GCF_001515645.1 Sinocyclocheilus grahami
CACATGGACTGCATACGCACTGCAGACGGAGTATGTGTGAAACAGGCGTGAGCGTCACAGCAGATGAGCAAAACATACACTATCATTTTACAAATATTACTGTTGTTGTGTCAGAGAATGTAGTTTTAAGGCGAGAATGTAGTTGTTTAAAGATATTGCTTTCATCAGCAGAGACAGATATGCCAAACTGATTTAATTTCATGAATTTATGACTGTACTCTGAGGCAGAAATGTCAGGTATGAGGCCCCAAAACAATAACTAGGCATGCTCTTTTACGCCTAACCCTTATTTTGTGCTCTCTCTCTCTCTCTCTCTCTCTCTCTCTCTCTTTCTCTCTCTCTCATAGTTTATAGTTTATTTAACTCTTCACAACTTATGAAAATGTGATGCTCTCCAGAACACAAATACACACTGGAGCGTTTGCCAAATATGTTTCGCCAATATCAGATGGGGCCCCCTGATGCCCCGGGGCCCTAAGCGGCTGCTTACCTCACTTATTGGTTAAGTCCGCCCCTGACTGTACTAGAGAATGAAAGCTCTAACAGACGCAGATAACTGCATATTCATTTGATCTCTCTCTCATACAGGGGTGTAAAAC
>NW_015507648.1:45655-49957 GCF_001515645.1 Sinocyclocheilus grahami
ATACTTGACTAACAGTAATAAAGTACAACTGTAAAATTGTACTTGAGTATTAAAAACAAAGAAATTATATTTTTGTCTCATCATATTGAATCATATTCACATTGCAAAGTGAACACAATGAACACTGATCAAAAACATCTATGTAGGACATAACAATAATTAAAAAGCTGCACAGTGGAACAGAAAATAATAATGCAAGTGTATTGGACGTTCAAAGATGACGCTTCAAAAACTACACAAAGTGAAGATGACGGTAATCCACGGCATGAGCGTCACAGCATCATTTTACAAATATGACTGTTGTTGTGTCAGAGAATGTAGTTCTTAGGCGAGAATGTAGTTGTTTAAAGCTATCGCTTTCATCAGCAGAGACAGATATGCCAAACTGATTTAATTTCATGAATTTATGACTGTACTCTGAGGCAGAAATGTCAGGTATGAGGCCCCAAAACAATAACTAGGCATGCTCTTTTACGCCTAACCCTTATTTTGTGCTCTCTCTCTCTCTCTCTCTCTCATTGTTTATAGTTTATTTACCTCTTCACAACTTATGAAAATTTGATGCTCTCCAGAACACAAATACACACTGGAGTGTTTGGCAAATATGTTTCGCCAATATCAGATGGGGCCCCCTGATGCCCCGGGGCCCTAAGCGGCCGCTTACCTCACTTATTGGTTAAGTCTGCCCCTGACTGTACTAGAGAATGAAAGCTCTAACAGACGCAGATAACCGCACACTCATTTGATCTCTCTCTCATACAGGGGTGTAAAACATACTCAAAAATTTGACTCAAGTCAAAGTACAGATTTTACTAAACTTAAAAGTACAAGTATCTAACCAAAAGCATACTTGACTAACAGTAATAAAGTACAACTGTAAAATTGTACTTGAGTATTAAAAACAAAGAAATTATATTTTTGTCTCATCATATTGAATCATATTCACATTGCAAAGTGAACACAATGAACACTGATCAAAAACATCTATGTAGGACATAACAATAATTAAAAAGCTGCACAGTGGAACAGAAAATAATAATGCAAGTGTATTGGACGTTCAAAGATGATGCTTCAAAAACTACACAAAGTGAAGATGACGGTAATTCATGAGACCCCAGCTGATTAATCAATGTCTTCTGAAGTGAAATGATAGGCGTTTGTGAGGAAAACACTAATGTCTTAAACTTGAACATCATGTTCACTTTGTACACTTGCATTATATGGACTAAAAATCTTACTGTGTTCATCTGAAGAAAGAAAGTCATATATATCTGAGACGGAGTATCCTTTTAAAGAGCAGTGTAGCAAAGGGCTACCTTGAAGACCGTAATGGCGAGGTTCAGATGGAGAAAGCAGCGAACCAGGTGTGTCAGTCAGAACATGACAGAGAGGGAATTAACTTAAACTGATTTATTACAGCAAGCAAGTGAATATAAGCATCAGAGGGGAGAGTCAGCCAACAGCCCCCAATCCACATTTACTCCAATGCCCAGTCATTTTCAAGTACAGTGAAAGAGGCTTATGGACTGCAGTGGACCTTCAGGGAGTGTTATGAGTGATAGAGAATCAGCTGGGCAATAGAGAATCAGTTGGGCCTCCTGAGGGAGAATCAAGATGGTATGATGGGTTCTGCGCTCTGAGCCCTTAACCCTTTAGGCGCCAGGGTTTTTTGGAAAAATGCTGGATTTTGACATCAAGATTTCAAAAGCTTGTGGCTTGAAAGGGCTTAAAGATAGAGATCTACTGTAAATTAGAAAAATGTTGGGCATGACCGAAAGGTTATGTGGGGTGTAAATATACTCATCTAATTTGCATATTATGACGTCATCAGGGAGGCGGCCCTCTTGAATGTCATAATATTCAGGAAATAATAGATATTGAATTGATGTTTGAACTTATTTGCATGTTTTTTTTGTCTTTTTATCCTCATTCCAGAAGTCTGAGATCCGCTAGTGAGCGACGCCTCGTGGTACCATCACAGAGAGGCTCAAAATCACTTTCCAGAACATTCTCGTTCACTGTTCCTGGCTGGTGGAATGATCTTCCCACTCCTATCCGGAATGCTGAATCCCTGACAATTTTCAAGCGACAGCTGAAAACTCATCTCTTTTGAAAATGCTACTTGACTTCATCCTAAATTAGAAGATAAAAAAAACGTTGTCTTTATTTATTCCTTCTCTTTCTAGTTTGTACTTATTTGAACAATGCCTAAAACCTGGTATTACAAGCACTTCCTGTGTCTGTTTGCCTCTTTAAGAAGAATCGCTTTATGTATTCCCCAATTGTAAGTCGCTTTGGATAAAAGCATCTGCAAAAGGACTAAATGTGACTAAATGAATATTGCTTATTTTTCCAAGATTTTGATAACTTTTTTTATTTACTTGTTTCTTTTTTATCATTTAAATTTGGCTGGGTGGTTAATAGCACATTTTTTCTGTGGTGTGACAAACTCGGAACACATTTTTAGGCTCTTCCCCGCACACATGAACATGATAATATATGAACACAATAACATTCACATTTACCAGCATTAAGCTGTTCACATGACTCACATGAATATTATAAATCGACTAATACATTTGTAAAGCTAGCACGGATTAATTAGCATAGTCACATAATGTTACATAACACATGGCTTGATAATACAGAGAACAACGAACATCAGAACTCAGTAAACATAATTAGATTAATTTACTCTTATAAGATGCATGGGAGCACAATTTACAGCCAATCTGAGGCTGGTAACAGCAATGCTACTCATCTCCAGCACCCAATTGCTGGGTTTGTCCCTATTTTTTTCCCAGCAATGGGTTGTATTTAACCCAGCATTTTTTAGAGTGCATGCTTGACATACTTCAGTTTGTCCAATGAGCAGTTTGGGTCCTCCAGTTTTTCAGAGAGCAGCTTGACTCCTGAATCTCCGGGGTGATTGTAGCTCAGATCCAGCTCTCTCAGGTGTGAGGGGTTTGAACTCAGAGCTGAAGACACATAACCACAGCCTTCCTCTGTCACCATACAGCCAGACAACCTACAAATACAGCAACAGTCCATATGACATCTCTTACACACATTTATACTTATTTCAGCCATTAATTATTCCTATGTGGTCATGTCTTAAGGTTTACTTTCTTAAAAATAAACTTCTCCCTCATTAGAAATGCAATAATGTCACTATCAGTACAGTTTTTGAATTTCTGTGTTACTTTTGCTATATTACTTTAATTGTTTTGGTTCAACATACTTAACTTTTGATCAATATTGCCTTAAACATATACCAGAAAAAAATGATTGTTTTATTTAGTAACTTTCAACATTTTATCACTTTGATAAGAAAATCTTATTTTCCTGAATAATTTTGACTTGCTTCTTTGGTAACTGATCAAGCAGACTTGCTGGAAGATTATATATCTAATGAACCCTAATGTCACGATCACCAGCTGGAGTGCCCTTGATAGTCACCAGAGGGCACTCCATCCCAGAATAATGTTACTGCCTCATGAACTACATTTCCCAGCACTCGCTGTCTAGTCTCATCATCACTGATTGCATTCAGTTGTGTCTCATTATCTCATTACCTCTGCCTATAAAAGCGATGTATCTTTCAGTCACTGTCAGTGAAGTCTTGCTGCAAGTCACTCTGCAATTCTGAATGTCTCCTTGGTTCTTGGTTTTTGATTCTCTGCCTGTGTTTATTGCCCTGTTGTTATTGTTTGGTTGATTGCCTGTGTATGACCTTTTGCTTGTTTCTGGATTACGTCTTTTGATTACCCTTTAATAAATATTGCATTTGGATCCTCAGCTTTCATGCCTCCGTGCAGTTTGTGACTCTTAACATGTCTTCTAAGTAAAGAGCAATGGCTGAATTTGTTAAGTTTCAGAGGAGATGTACTCATTTATTTTATACCACAACAGACACTGAGCAGGACACGTCCCCCTCAATTATACAGCAAATTCTCCCCCAACTAATTCATATTCTTCATGCTGCTCTGCTGCACTCCATTACACGCCTATTGGCTTTTTGTTTAGATGACAAAACATTCAAAAAGTTCATTTTTTTATGCTGGTCTGCCGCAGCTGTCTAACAGCACTTATCAAGTACAAAATGAATAAGATGTCCAGTCAAAAAAGATGAAATGTTTGATGCATGTTGCATTTTTAAGTCCATGTTGTATGTGACCCAAACTCTCAGCACTTGCATGAGATGGAGTTTGTGTGGAGCAGAATTTACTGTGAACCAAGCCACTCAGAGACACTGAAAACACTGGATCATGAGCTGCTTGCATGTAAATTAACATACTGCTG
>NW_015507648.1:50339-52284 GCF_001515645.1 Sinocyclocheilus grahami
TTTTTTATGCTGGTCTGCCGCAGCTGTCTAACAGCACTTATCAAGTACAAAATGAATAAGATGTCCAGTCAAAAAAGATGAAATGTTTGATGCATGTTGCATTTTTAAGTCCATGTTGTATGTGACCCAAACTCTCAGCACTTGCATGAGATGGAGTTTGTGTGGAGCAGAATTTACTGTGAACCAAGCCACTCAGAGACACTGAAAACACTGGATCATGAGCTGCTTGCATGTAAATTAACATACTGCTGTGCTGTGTATTTATATCAAATTACATCACAAGCTTTACAATTTGATGAACACACTGAATATTTTGTTAATTTATTTGATTGAGAACCATTTACCTCAGTATCTCCAGCTGACAGTTTGGACTCTTCAGTCCATCAGAAAGCAGCTTCACTCCTGAATCCTGCAGGTCATTGTTACTCAGGTCCAGCTCTCTCAGGACAGAGTTTGAGGATTGTAGAGCTGAAGACAAACTCTCACAGGACTGAGCAGTGAGATTACATCCACATAGCCTGTGTAAAGAACAAAATAACAACAAAATAATGTGTTTACTTATTGTGTTTATCTGGTAGGGTTTGTAATCTGGTGCACATATGACTTCCAGAAAGCTTTGACTGTGGTGATACAGTTGAAGTAAACTCAATGATCAGTGAATACATCTGATGCTTTTAACTTTAAGAAAGAATTTAAGGCAATAACACAAAATTAAAGGAATTCCATTAGATTTTAAATGTATGTTTCAGTAATTCAATTCTTCATAAAACACCTGTCACAGCAAGGCAGAGAAGGGACAGTGGATCCAGTTGCAGCAAGTTTGTGTTTAAATTAACAAAAAAATTGTCCAAAGGGAACAAAGACAAAAAAACAACAGCAGGCAAACATGCATAGACAATAACTGACCATGAACTAAAGAAACCAAGATGTATAAATGCACAAGATAAATATATTTACATTTACATTTAGTAAATTAACAGACGCTTTTATCCAAAGTGACTTACACATGAGGGCTATAAAAGTGATCAAAACCATCAAAAGGGCATTAATATGTAAATGCTGTGACAACTCTCGGTTAGCCTAATGCTGTACATGTAGCAAGGGTTTTTTCTTTCTTTTTTTATAATAATTAAAATAAAAAACTACATAGAATAGAAAAAGAATAGGGAACGATAGTGTTAGAGAGTCTTACTTTTAACATTTCATTTCTTTTTTTAATTAAGAACCAAACTACAGTATACACAGGTAACAAACTAATCAGCAACTATGGAAACAAATGAGACACAGGAAACTAGAAACAAGATACAACAGGATGAAAAGAACATCAAAATAAGAGTCCCAGAACAGAAACAGAACAGAATCCTGACAACACCTGGACAGTTAACCTGATGTTTCACGTACCGATCATTTTCCTTAATTTATGATACAATTTAGAATAATAAACTGGTTAAAATGTGAGTACAACAAAGCTAAATCCCTGGTGTTAAATTACCACTGCTCACATTACATATTGTCCCAATCTACAGATCCAGGTTGTTAATTTTTTTTATTGTGGATTAGAATGATTCAGTGATTCACAGTGATTCGTGATTCAGATTCAATCAATGATTCAGATGACCAAATCCGGATTACAAGTATTCTGACTGAAACCACATTTCACAATGTAGTCTACAGATACATAAAGAACAAATGGTAAAGCAGTCATCATGGGGTGTGTGATTTAAGTGTTTTCATTTGAAGAGACAGAGAATGTCTCAAATTATGACTGTAACCATGGTTCTCTGAGAGGAGGAACGGGACACTGCGTCTTGCACTGACTCTATGGGGAAGTTCATCAGTGTTACCGGTGTCTGAAGCACGTGTGCAAACACAACAATCTTATTGGCTGACGACAGTCTATGATGTCATCACTGGAGCACCATGAATATAAGAGTGCGCCTGCAAT
>NW_015507648.1:54364-55202 GCF_001515645.1 Sinocyclocheilus grahami
GGAGCAAAATGGAGTCTCTGGTTGTCAGCTGTGGTTAGTCCGATGGCAATTCTTCCCATTGTCTTCTAACCTAAAACAACAAAATGAACACATTTGGATTTAGACCAAGTGGTCCGATATTTAGCGCACATAGGCCTTTTTGCCGCATATAGGCATATCAGTGTGTATTTTTACCATATGGAAATTCAATATTTAAGTTCAATATCTGTCAATATTATATACATTTAATCATTTCAGCTTTACATGCTAACGTTAGCTTCGAAAGTGTTCACAGCAGCCGTACGGGACAACTTCAGCAAACGTTTAAAAAGGTAAACTTTTCATAAAATGTAAGCATTACGAGATACACAGTGGTTACGGTAGCTAATGTCTACAAATATAAAAGTACAAATACCTTTTCGACCAACGAAAGCGTGTCTGAGGAACACGGAGGACCGTTAACTGTCACTACGCAGCTGAGCGTTGCCATGGATACATGCTGCTGCCCTAAAGTGATGCCATTCGATCATGTGCTCATTTGATCGATGCTTGCTTATAGCCACATTGGGACATAGGCTACTTAAAAAAAAAAATTTTTGAGCTGCACATGCAATAACTAAAATAATAATTTTCCTAAATAAACTTTCTTGTCGGCTTACCAACAGTTTAATATGTAAATGGAAAGAATTAATTTATTTGTCTTACCTGTGTTATTTTCCACTTTCTTGTCTTCGTGTTGTCCTTGGCTGCATTCTTCACTCTATAACATTATTGTAGAGCTCCTGGGATGCAACCTTATTTTCTTCATGCACGTGGAGTGCATAAACCTAATTGTAGCCTATATGTTCAATTATATTAT
>NW_015507649.1:0-1425 GCF_001515645.1 Sinocyclocheilus grahami
TAAGTTACTACCACATTAATCCTTTTCCACTGTAAAATAAAAAGTATTTATTATTATTATTATTAATATTTCTAAATACAGACTTTTTATTTTTTAATATGATTATTGCAATAGTAAGATTTTATTGATTTGTTTAATTGTTATAATTAAAATTAAAGTAAAATGAATATTTAGTTATTATTATTATTATATACTGACCTATTTACAGAACAATATGATTATTGCATCAGTATCAATGTTTAGTGATGTGTTTAATGGCTATAATGAAAACAAAGTAAAATGAATATTTAGTTATTATTATTATTATTATATACTGACCTATTTACAGAACAATATGATTATTGCATCAGTATCAATGTTTAGTGATGTGTTTAATGGCTATAATGGTTGAAATTTGACGTGTTAGGAAGCATACCGCAGCGATTACGAGAAATAGTAATAAATCCCCATAGAGGGAGAGGTCCAGTCCTCAAGGGAACAGAAGAAATTCAACTGGAGAAAGGCAAATATAAGGACCGGTAGAGCTGGGAGAAAAAGAAGAAAAAAAGGGAACCAGCTGTGAAAACAAAGAGGCAAGAGAAATAAGAAAGTGAAGGATATTTACAGATGGATTGTTATAGACAGTTTTAATAGCGTTAGAGAAGATGAAAACAAACCAAAATAAAACAAAATTTGAGGAAGTGTTAGAAGAAATAGAAGAGAAAATTAAAGAATCAGAAAAAAATACAAGAGGTAAATAGATTGGAAAGAGGGAGAAGTAAGTTGTTCGAAAGTACAGAAGAAGTGAATAAAGGAGAGGAATTATTTGATAGTGGAAAATGGGAACAGGTCAGAGAAAAAGGGCACTCAGATCACTGGCTGTACAACTCACAATTTTAATCAAGGGTGAGAAGGGACAATAAGTCCCCTGGGCCCCACGGGACCTCGAGAGGCTGGTCACTCGCCTCCCAGAAATTCAAGAGGGGAAATTAAAGCTTTGCTGGCTAAAATAATAGGAGGGACAAAGATGGATGAAATTCTTCAAACAACTACTCTGGACAGAGCAATGAACTCTCATAATATGGATGGAATTGTTTTTGATGCATTCCGTCCAGCAGTGTGGCAGTCACTGTGTGCAGAGAAAAAGGACAGAGAATTCAACCACTTATGTACAGAGACAGCTGAAAAGCTGGAAACAAGAGACTGAAGGGAATCCAGAAGGAGGCCCATTAATGGCAACATTGTTTAGACATGCTGTGATTGATGCTATGCCGTAAGCCTGTAGGAGCAGGCTGGAGGATGCGGTCGGTTTAAACTCTAACACACACAAAGAGTTTTGTGACCATGTGTCTCATGCCGTAGAACAAAACAGAAAAAATGAGCAAAAACTCAAGAGCCAAGAGAAAGAACTACAGCAAAAACTAACTCAATGGAGACAAAAACCAA
>NW_015507649.1:3829-12612 GCF_001515645.1 Sinocyclocheilus grahami
CATCTGGACCACTGTACTAAAGTTCCCACAGAAAAGACGGAAAGAAAAGAAAAAGGACAAGAAAACTATGCTAATCCTGTGATATTCTATGCGTGATGTTTTAAATGTGTTTTTATGTCTTTATACATAACTGTGACAACCACAGGCAAGCGCTGAACCAGTTGCACGCTCATGCTTATAACATTGTTTTCTATAGAAGTAGAAATTATGGAGACTGGATCTTTTACTCCTTCCTAGTCAAGTGAGGGGGAGACGTTTGGTACTGATGCTCCAAAACCAGAGTGATGCTGCATCATTTGGTCATTGGTAATATAACAGAGTGACTAATAAAGTCACTAGGTAGTGTTAACTAATACGCCTGAATTATGAAGTAGCACTCTGGGTAAAAATAAGCAAATGTGAGACTTACTAAGTCTCAGAGGGGGGAATGTGGTAGATTTTTATTGGTTAAAAGATGAATTGTTCGAGTGTAATCATTAGTGATATAGCCATTTAAATATCCAGTTATACTTCCATTATAATCCCATATGCCTGTGTGTGGAAAATGCTTACGTGGCAGAATGTACAGACCTCAGATGAGAAACGTCTGGAAAAAATAAGTGGGGTCTTTCTTTACCATAACAAGACTAGAGAGGGGGGGCTTTCTTGCTAGAGAATTGTATGCACAAAGGAACCATTCTATGTATGGAAAAACTGTATGAAATATATACCCCACGCCTTAAAGTCAGAACAGTATAAAAAGAAGACAAGATGATCATTCTGGAGAGGTTTCGCTGCAGAGAGCATCTCCGCTTTATTATTTATTATCATTGATGATGTAATAAAGTGTATCTCCTGGCATCAAAACCCGAGACTGAGTGTGGTTCCTAAGATGAGCAGCAGACGACACCACATCAGCAGCTGTGTTTTATTCACGATAAAGCACGGCTATGGGTGTATTCACACCAAGAAAGTCCGCTAGTTCACTTGCTTTGGTCCGGACCAAATACAATGTTGATTTGTTTTGTTTGGTGTGGTTTGCTTTCCCACTGTCCTTTTTTGCAAGTGAACCAGAAATTGTAAACAAAACCACACGTGTGCTAAGGTCATCCATTCATTGGACAGAAATTCTCAAGCAGGGAAAACAGGAAGTGCAAAAACAGGCTAATCATGGAGGTCTTTTGTATAGCAATTTTTATTATTTTACTGATTTGGTGTTATCAGATACTAACGCAATATGAAGAAACTTATGAGCATCATATGAGACAATATCATATGATGTTGTAATTATGACTTGCCGAAATAAAATCTATAGATATAAAATACTTAAAGCATATCACAATGTTAGTTTAAACAATTAACCTAGACAAATATGCGCTATTAGGTGCATATCCAATTGTTTGTGCGGAGAGTGGAAGCTGAAGCACGCTTCAGGACATCAGTGGAAACAAATTAAATACGCCGTCATTTTTGCTCATAAAGGTAAGAATAATACATCGTTCGGAACTGTAAAGGGTCTATTTTTATTCGTGTGCACTCACAATATCAACAAAATGTTGTGCTTTTGAAAAATAAGGAAAATAAATAGAATGTGCTTGCTGTCTCCGTTTTGAACAGGAGCGCTTCACAAAAATGCACCGAAACTCAGCGAATATTTTCCTTACAGACATAATGAATATATCTATAGAAAGCTTTAAATGACTACGAAACGAAATAATTCAAATCCAAAACAAAAACTCTTTATTATTATTTAATCCGTAAAGATGTATTTCTTTCTAAAGGCGCATCCAATGATGAGATGGCGAGTCAGGATCATCAACTTCATTGCGACACTGACTCATAAAGCACTAGTTTATTAATAAATAATTCAAATATCTCCTTACTATTTTCCCCCAACTTAGTCAAGAATTAACTGTTTGTTATTTATTTAATGAAGTATGAGTGACCCCTGCTGGCATTATGTTGCATCTTTCATCTTTCATTTTGAGACCCCGCCCTTCCCCCTCATGTGGAGATGTGTTGATGTGTGTACGCGTCTGTGTGGAAGCCAACAGTTTCCGAAGTGAGGTGGGAATATTACTGCATTTATTAGTTTTCTGTTTCAGGTATGATTCTGTATGTCCATCAGTTTACACTGTAATGACGCTTGCAAACTCGCGCTATCATATCATTCACCATATCATTTATGGTGTTAAAAAAATAAATGACACAGCGGATGGTAAGAGCTCCTGTTCTCTGTTTTTATTTGAGCTCCATTAGATGAGGCATGTTCGGAACATTCTCTTGCCGTTTACTGTTGCTGTCAGGAACTATTTTTTTAGCGGAAGGACAGCATTTAACGAACTTGCTTCAAAAAAGTAACATTTCAATACATACATTTTTGGTTTTAATATTTTTTATTGTGTGGTAACCGTTTTATAAAAGCAATAAGGTACTCAAGGCCGTGCTGATTTATTCACGATACAGCACGGCCTTGAGTACCTTATTGCTTACATATTGCATGCTGGGATACATTCCAGTACTTTCAGACCCTTTTCTGCATGTTCTGCATTTTCTAGTATTCAAATGTCTCAACCTGGAGAGCAGTGCAGCTTTGTACTCTTTAAAAGCAGATAGGTATTGTTTGATGTAATGAAACCAATTTGCAATATTTGTGCCCAGAATGACAGAGTTTGAATGTAAAATTACACCTAAATATAAAACTAATAAGATATACTTTAATATGACGAAGAAGAACATTAAATTGTTAGTATGGACATAAATATTTAATACAATGAGCTACATATTTAATTACAGATTAGTTTTGTAATTTTTTACGTAAATATGTACATCATTTAAAAAAACAGGGAAAAATACTGTATAAATAATACAGTCATTTTCCTGTATAAAACATGAAAATTACTGTAATATGTCATTAATGGAATAATGCTTAAAACACCAGTCAAGTTGATAATTTACAGATATTGTTTGTAATTTTACAGAGTTTTGAATATAAATTAAAATAACAAAACATACTGTATAATTACAGTAATTTTCCTGTTAAAAAAAACTAAATAACTGTAATTTGTCTTAGAGTATCTAAAATAACAGTCAAGTTGTTAATTTACAGATATTGTTTGTAATTTTACTAAGTTTCGAATATAATATAAAATAACAGAAAACTACTGTAAATATTTTAGTGTTATCTTCCGAAAAATAGGAGGTTTTTTTACAGTGCACGTTTTACACTCGTCTTTTCAATGTGTATGTGGACAAAATCCGGATACAGGTCACATGTTAATGCCAAGTGTAAATGCAGCCAGAGAGTCAAGTAACAACGTTGTCGCATTGTGCCGCAACAGCTAGAGGCTGTCTACACTGGATGCGACAAAGCGACCTTTGCAAATCATTTGTACTTTGTGTCAGCACATCATCAATAGAATGAGGCATCAGTTTAGTCATGTTGTGTCAAGCCGCACTGCATCCAGTGTAGACAGCATCACTGATCATAATAGGTTCTATTGTATTTTGTCACATCGTGCTGAGCCGCTTGCTTCCAGTGTAGACACGCTGTAAGTCTGACTGTGGTTACAGGACAATCCATTTTTCCCCCCAATGTTATCAATATCTATCCGTGTCATTCTTCGCCTGAAAAGACAGCAAATAAAATGAAAGAGGCCGTGGGTGAAGCTCGCTTTAAGTAAAGTATGCGCATGGCAATGGTTCGTGGCCAGGGGCCGTTTCAATAAGGAGGTTCAACCAACTCTGAGTTGAAACTTAAACTTGGAGTTGACTTACCCTGAGATGGGAAACTCTGAGTTTTCGGTTTCAGAACAGCTGAATTGATTTAGTTAAATCCACTTTGAGTAGGCTGACTCTGAGTTTAGCGCATGCACCACTACTATGAAAAGCCATGATCAATGGAGCTACGAAATTTAGATTTACCATGGCAACAGTTCATGACAAAAAGATGTCCGCATTCTTCAGAGTCAATACGTAACTTTAATTCTTAATCACTGTTATAATCTCAGAAATGAAAACTAAATTATTGAACTAATATTCATTTTCATGGTATCCCACAGCAAAAAGAAAGAAAAAATAGAAAAGAAAAAGAACGTAGCAGCATCTAAAAAATTAATTATAAAAACACAATTCAATCAACGTAAAGCTTTAAGCATAAAAGTTTCATGGGTGTAGGCTACATGACTTTACAAACATTTGACATATTAAATATTCAGTGTCTATTTCAATACACAACAGCTTTTTCCACATAGTTTAATGCTCTTTTCACATAGGCTAATTAAATAATCTCTAATCCAACCTGCTACTTTTCTTAATTAGAGTGATGAAATTAACAACTGACTTGTACTCAGTCGACAGCAAGAAGAACCTGCACCAGCACCACTGACAGATGAAGAGGAGATGGTCAAGTAGAAGAATTTTAAAATTCAAAAGGAAAAAAAATAACTGTTGCTTTTGAATTTGTAGAAAATAAATTGTAAATAATTTGTGTTTATTTAACAGCTGTGGTGGTGGTTACGGCATATATCTCGTACTACCCCTCCATCTGGCATCCTTCCATACAGTATCTGATTCATTTTCAGAAGGTGCGATGATGGGAATATGCGTGTCATCAATGCATCCAACCACACTGGAAATCCTGAAGAAAATTCTGATTATTGAGTTACTTCCAGAGGTCGCAGCAAGATGTTATCAAGTGAACATCATTTATCAGATTAGATTCATTTAAACCGATTTCTACAACACTGACCTACAGTATCTAAATATTCTTAAAGGGGTGGTTGACTGGATTTTTCAAGACTTGATCGTGTTTATGGGGTGCAGTCTAACATGTGTTGATGCTTCGTTTTTTTAAAACGCATAATTTTTCACATAATTTACCTTTATTCTACACCGCTCTGTCACTCCTCCCTTGAACGCTCCGATGATTTCCTTGTTTTTATGAAGCCCCTCCCTCAGAAATACGCAAAGTGTTCAGATAGGTCAGCTGGCTCAGTGTGTTGTGATTGGCTAAACCGCCAGTGCACATCTGAACATCACGCCCCTCACCTCAGCGGCATGTGCTCCGGTTGTTTTGTAAACTATGTCTATATCTCTTATCAGTTTGACGCAGAGGATATTGGTGAAGAGGATTGCGCAGTACCTGTGCAAGCACGGCTCTTACAGGACGCTTCAGAATGGAATGTTCTTTGTTTGTTGTTGTCTCATACTTTAGATACACTGTTATTTGTAAATGCTACTGCTTATGTTAGCTTTTAATATAACTTATGGTTTTATCCTGATTAAAGCTTTAATACAGCACGGCAATCGCATGCGCATCCATGTTTAACGCTTCTCATAGCTATGTGAAAAAATATATGTCTGTCTATACACATAAAGTGTATAATTGGAACAGTTTATAATAGCTGATGAGCTAATGATCAGGTGAGAGAGAGATGCAGAGCGTGTGCAGAGTAGGAGGACATCACGTGAGGATTAAGAACCACTGCTTTAGAACATTGATTTTGAAACTTGTGAATCCATTAGAATCGTTAGAAGACAGTATCATGATTTATATATGAATAGATGTTTTCGTGCACCCCTAGTTTTGATAGCATGGCAACAACTCTTACTCTTCTCTGTAAAAACAGTGCAACATGGCCTCGCCCCCTTTGTCGCATGTGTTCCTGGGGGCGGGGTTTATGTACATTTCTGGGTTTGTGATGTCACAAACCTGGGAAGTAACTCGTTGTAGTCCCTACGAGCTGTATTTGTAGATATTAAACTACTGTAAAACTGTGCATTTTTCTTATTTTGCTAACTATCTGCCAGTGGGGTAAGACATTAAAAATATGCTTGTTTCCGGGTTAACATACTCAGAGTTTTCACTTAACCTCCTTTCTGAAACAGGCCCCAGGTCAGATTACATCAGAGTTTGTTGTTGTTTGTTAGAAAATCATATCACACTGCTCTGACATTCCATGACCCAACAAACGCAGAATTAACATGTTCAGTCGGGAGAAAACGAACTTCGACCAACAGCAACAGATGCCAACAGGGGTAACACACTGATCCAACAAACTCTGACAGACTTGTTTGTTGGTGTTTGTCCGTGTGGTGTGAATTGGCCTTTAGGCACAACGTGACCCTCACAGAACAGCATTTTGATCAGTCTGGTTGTCTTAGTATGGTCATTCCAGCACCCCAAGTTGTCAGTTGTTCACCATGCTGGAGCCATCTCTTTCTGCAGCAAAAGACACTGATACACACACATATGTAGGATCTCTGTGGAACACACACGAATAAACCCTTGAATCACCAACGTGAGCTGTTGAAGCTCTACATTCCAGAGACATCTAAAGATTCACCCTCCTAACCATTTGCGAGCCATAGAACTGATCCATGGCCAGCTCAGGCATCCAATTGTCTCAGTTTTCATCATGCTCCACTTATCTCCTCAAGAGAGCCCTAAAGCAATGGTAGACTTAGTCTAATCAGGAGGAAGAGAGAACTTTTCCTCGTCTGGAATGACTTAAACTACAAAGAGAGTGATTTAACGAACAAGCTCCAGGCCTGCTAAAACAACAGGACAGTGATAACATGACTCAATCAACCTCTGTTTAAACCAGGGACCAGATGTGCCGTGATACCCATTACCATTTAATGCATAAACTAATAATCCAATCAACAAAAGAGACAATTTTATAGCTCCACGTCCGAGCAAGAAGAAGAGCAGGTCTACACAGCATGACTTTTGCAACCCTGTCCTCCCCCTTTCTATACATTCCAGTAAAACGCACGCTTCTCCTTTTACAGACAAAGGAACACGCTAACTCGTATAGATTATTTCAAAAGACAATCATTTATGCCTATAAAAGGGCAACTATATTCACAAATAATATGTTGAATGTCTTATATATACTTGATGAGTTAAATTGTAACCTATGAACTTTAATCAGTGTTTTTTAACCCCTTTTAGCAGATAAAGCTATTAATATGTGAAGTTTAGTGTTGAATGAAAACTTGTGATAATTGCAGAACACTGAAAGGAAGGAAAAGCTGTTATTTTGAACAGTGTGTGTTGTACGACATTTTAGAGAAGTATTAACAAAACCTGCCAGGAAGTTACCCCAGGTGATACATGGAAGCATCATGTTAATTTATGCGTGAAGTGGAACCTTGCAGGCCGTGGCTAAGCACTGCAACCGATATCTGATTGGAACAATCGCTTCTGGGATGGACCAAATCGGCTCGCTTAAAACCAGATGGCTTTTTCCCTCTTGGCTCTGTTCGCCGTGTTAATAGCGCTCCAACTTGTGCTCACACGCTCACCATCACACGATCGGGTCATCCAGAACTCAAACACTCCGTTGAAGCTTCATAACTCTGCAGAACTCAAAGTCTTGCAAAATCAGACTCTCTCAGACGAACTTCGAGGCTCCTCCGTAACCCAGCAACGCCCATTCACCACGAGGGCTCTCCCAAAAGACGTCATCCGAACAACAGATCAGCAACCAATCCGCAGCCCCGGGAAACCCCGCTTTTCAGCGCAAACGCAAGTAACAAAATCTTCTATCTGCTGAAACTGGTGCTGAATTGATCTTAAGCAACTAAAGATAAGCCAAATCTCTGCTTTTGTGATTTTCTTGGTGCGATCTAAGAACTAATAACTTACTACACTTTTGGGACTTCCTCAGAACTCCGTTAACTCTCATCTTCAGAACTGTATGTGTGTGTGTGTGTGTGTGTGTTTTCATTAGTTTAGAGTAGCTCAAAATAAATTCTTGTTTCATTTATAAAGAAGCATTGTCTTGTGTTGTGTATTTAAAGTTAAACTTTGCCAAGATCTTGTGTTACCTTGCTCAAAATTAATAAGATTACCATTTTGTTTGTATTGTCATGGTCACAAAGTAATATGAACAGAATTGTTAAGATATACCGATTGTAATGCTCGCTGGACGAACCGTTGATAAAGTAGCTAAAATAATAATTCCTTACACATACATCATCTTCAAGGAAAGAGAATTCAGAGCTCTAGCTAGATCAGGGAGCTTTCCCCAAACATAGTAATAAGACATACTTACTTACAGACTAAGATTCTAACAATATTCTGCTTTTATTCTCTAAGAATGATGTGAAGTGAGTACTCATTGGTCATGCAGAGAAGGGCCTGTAGAGCATGCTACATTCGAAGATTCATTAATGTGTTGTATTTATTAACCGTCTGAATATCTGGATCCTGTAATTTACATCTCTACCATCCCAAAAGCCAATTCCAAATCAGTAGATTTGCCCTTATTTCTTAGATTGGGAGATGTTGTCAGCGGTTTCAGAAATTCTACAGTGGTGTCCGTGCTAACTCAGTCAGGTCCGGACAGCTTGGGGCTTGACAGAAGTCTTTTTCAGGTTCAGATAATAGGTTACTAATAATAAATCACTCTTTGAGTCTTGTTTTCAGAGAGGTTTAAACGCATCACCATTTGAAATGGTTTCGCTTTATTAAAAAAAAAATTCATAAGCAATAAATCAAAAGTAACAGCAAGTAAAGTCTTCGCCTGAGGTGCGGCAAAGCAATTCTAACAAAAGCATCTCATTATATAGTAGGAGTCGTTTACAAAATTTCTCCTTAGTAAAGCATTCATTAAATCATACCCATATTGGATACACAAAGCTTAAGCTCAAAATTAAGGCACACCCTTTTCCCCTGCAGCTCTACAATGGGTTACATTTGTCACGATTACCCAACCTTAAGCAGAATTACTACACACACACACACACACACACAACCTCCAAACTATATGAGGGGGGGGGGGGGGGGCATGAGT
>NW_015507649.1:12665-24510 GCF_001515645.1 Sinocyclocheilus grahami
AAGAAAGCCCCCCACAACGAACCCACCCCCCACAGCAATAAGAGGCGGGGGGGGGGGGGGGGGGTCGTCATTGTTATGATTACCTAAACACAAACACAGGAAGCCTAACCTTTATCCTACTTACAGCAGCACATTTCTTCAGGTTATAATAGCAACAACTTTTGAAGGCGTAAACAAGGCACACAGCATTTTCCATCTTAACAGTTGTTAACCAAGATAGTGACACCTGTTATAGGTTGCTGACAGGATGTTGTCTGATAGGATGTCAGCTAACTGCCTAGAGGCCCCCTCATGTGTCTTTGGCAAATGAGGTTGACCTTCTGAAACTTCAGAAAGTCAGCACCGTTTTCAAATTCCTCATTTCTAAATTAAAATTAACTTCAATTGATTGTTTCACCCATTTCATTAATTGCTTATTTATACGCTCATGTTGACGAATTAACCGAATCAGATCTTTAGCTGTGGAGATGAGTTCCCCCTTCACCCGGTCTCTGTCGTCTTCAGTTTCTCCGCTCCACCTTATTCTTCTTTTTGACGGCCTTGTTGGTTGGTTATAAATGCTGTTGAATAGACTTTCTAGTCTGTAATATTCTGTTTACACCCCCAGTCTCCAGTGAAGCCATTAGCATATTTCCGGCATCTTCAGCTATGTCATTCAGAGCTTTCCTCAGCATTATTGACACTGTATAGTAGGATATTCCTCCTGCTGCCACACTGCCAATAATGGGAATTAAGCTCACAACATATTCAGCTACACTTAAAGACATAGTCAGTAATGAAGTCTTCAGCAAGGTTAATATTGCATCTTGGTTTATCCCATGACGCAGTGGTGACTTCATCAGACTCTTCAACTCCTCTACCGGTTTCCCAGATCTTTCACTCAGCAGCTGCAGGGATTGATCATCCAGATCAAATGCACTGTAGTACTTTTTCAGCTCTCTTGCAATGATGGCTAAGTCCACAGCAAATGAAAGACCAGGAACAGGAATTGTAGCCATGCAAGCAGAGAGGAAGGCAACTTTTCCAATGTTTTCCTCTAGAGATTTCTTCTTTTTTTCATTAATTTCGTGTGTGATATTCGGCAAAGCCAACATCAGCACACGTCTCTTATGCTGTGGAAGCTCTTCCTCCATCCTCTCTTGTAGCAGATTGAAATCATACTTTCCAAGCTTCCAGCCAGAGATCAGGAACACGACAGGACCCTCTTTCGGGATGTCTATCAGACCTAGACAGAATAAAAAGTAAAAAGTTAAAAAAGGGCTATGTTTTTGTAATAATTAATGTATCTTAATAAATAGGAAGATACATATGATTATCAGTCTTTATTTTTAACATGAGCAATGTAACGAATCAGCTCATGAGGAAATATGAATAATTAACCATAACTAGTTATAATTATATACAGTATATAATCAAATATTTTTGAAGACAATTTTAAACATTTTTGTAGCTCAAATCATTGTCATGTCAATAACTGAATAACTAACCTTTTTCACAGTCCTCTCGGATGGCGTCCAGTGTCTTTTTCAGTTCAAAGGTCTTCTTCCTCTTTGCAGCTTTAATGCTTGAGTCAATCTTAGTACGAACAAAATAAAACTTTTTCCTCATTCTCACAATCTCCTTAGCCAGCTGAGTGTGGCATTCCTTGAACCGATCTGAAGCGATGATTATGAAAAAATCATAGCGTTCAAACTCAACCTTTTCAAGATACTCATCAGCTTTGAAGTTTGGTGTTCCAATGCCAGGAAGATCCCACACTTTTACATTGTTATATTTTGGGTGAAGATAAACTTCAGGATTCATAGTTGTCTCAATTTCACCAGTTTCGGCAGAACCCTCATCGTCATTCTTCAAACCCCTGAATGCATTTACAAAAGTAGACTTTCCAGAACCAGACTCTCCTGTCACAGCAACGTTTAGTTCTACAAAATCTTGCTGATCAAGGTATTTTTTGATCGTGTTTATCGCTGATGAGAGATCCTGAGTAGATATTAATTCTTTGAGATCCTGCAGTTTCATTTGAGTTTTAAAGTCATCTTCAAATGTAGCCATCTAAAAAAATTAAAAAATTAAAAAAATAACCATGTCAAAAATGTTAAACACCATAGAACATATGTAGGAAAAAATTTAAAAAGTTTAAGCCCTGTAGCTTTACATTTAATGTCAGAAGTCCCCTTCAATTTCAGGGCAAACATGCTGGCTGATTAGTTGACAGTGTAAACAGTTTGCAGTGACTGAATATTAAATATTGAAGACTTATTTCACATTTTACCTAATGTCCCATTCTACCTAATGTTGTCTTATTTCAAAATAAATGTTATTACACTCCTGGAATTATCATTGTATTTAACACAACTAAAAAGTAAATGAGTCAATATCAAAGTAGGATAGAAAGATCTCACCTTTCTTTAATATCACGGTTAATCTTCAGAGAAACAAGATGTAGGAAGAATTAATAGACCACGAAGCTGTAGTTTCCTTCACAGATGTGAAATTCACTGCTGTATGAATAGAAGCATAGCAGACATTAGCCTTGTTTCATAGTGGTTAATGGTGACAAGAAAACTGGAAACTGGAGTATTTCTGTGTAAAATCAGAAAGACTTTGCTGTCATAAGTTTTTCAAAATTTTCAAAACATTTAGAGGAAACAGTATTAAAATTACATTGGAGACAAGTAGCCTGTTATTTTTTTTTTCTTACCAAATTCTTCTCTGTAATCCACACAGCAAGAAGACACTGACAGCATAGGATCTGAAATGATTAAGCCTGTTTGCACAGACTGAAATTTTCCACTGGGCACAGATCTAAAAACAACACAGAGGGATCCACCCAAGTGTCACCTGCTGGTGGGAGATCAAGCACACAATGCAGGAGTTGACTATCACACAGTCTTTAATGATAATCCACAGGAGAACAGACAGGTGTAGCGAATCAGCTCATGGGGAAATATGAATAATTAACCATAACTAGTTATAATTAACTATTCATATATTAGATCCACTGTAGATATTTAGCTGACCACTCAGGGTCAACTGTCTTAAAAATTAGTGTGTCAGATTGGTCGAGACGCTACACAGGAAATCCAGGAAGACGGGCAAACCAATACACATAAACACATAAAAAATAACCAGCAACTGAACAGGGAGACTTAATACAAACACAGATGAGGGACTAATGACGTAAAAATGCAATCAAGGGGGAACAGAAACACAGGAACAAGGTCAATAAACATGACAGTAAGCAACACTTTCACTTTAACTGCCATAAGTCACCATAGGAGCAAGAGTCAGAGGCACGTAATATTGCTGATGTCTGCACATAAACATTGTGTTCAAACCAAATATTTTTTTCCTAACCAGATGAAATTTCTACATTTTCCAAGTTAACAGAATGTGTAAAAGACATTAAAGACTGGCCATGATTTAAGTAACAAGCTGAAATAATCAAAAACCAAATTTATTTTGCCAGTAACAGAGAGGAGGCTTGCTGAATTGCACATAAGAAAAATCTAATATATTAGAAGAAAATGATGTAATGAATCATGTCATCTTTGCCATGCACCTATGCTATATAAACTGTTGTATTCTTCTTGTTGGGAGGATTCTCTGTGATTGATATGAAGTCCTCCCGGCTGTGATTAAAGCATATTTAAAAGCATTGTCTGTAGCCTGTCTGTCACAAATGGAGCTCCTGCTCCACTTCCTCTGAACCACCAGAGGGATCCGTCACCTGAATATTGACTCTTATCTATTCTCGGACTACATTTCCCATTGGCCCATGTACCTGGGACTGATCACACTCACACCTGTATCACATTACACTCACACCATATAAGCACATCATACACGCTCACTCATTGTGAAGTCTTGATTTGCCTAGGTGATCATTTCTGAGCGTTATTTCTTGTGGACTGTTATATACGTGTTTGATCTTGGACTGTTTACCCCATTTGATTATCGCTGCCTGCCCTGACCCTTTACTGGACTCTGATATTAAGCCGCCTGCCTCAACCCTTGCCTGTTTATCGTATTCTGATATTTTGCTGCCTGCCCAGGACCCTTGCCTGCCTATTTGGTTTACTTTCTCGTCTTTCCCCATTGTGTTACTGTTTGCTAGCAGTCATCTCTTGTCTGTATGATAACTCTTTGTCAATAAAACTGCAGATGGATCCTCATACCGTTGATTCAGCGTCACAGTCTGTTACTGCTGTGCAGCAGGTGTAGTGGAACACTAGAGATCTTAGTCTCAAGAGATAGTGTTCGTAGGGAGTGAGACGTCAGCCAACTCAGCAGGGTGTCTCCAGAGACACGCTAACAAATATACATTTTGTAATTTACTAAATGCTGTCAGTGAGAGAGAGAGAGAGAAATTCACTCACTGCTCTTTTGTAGCATTAGCCTATTTTCAATGTATACAGTGAAGACTATGCAATGCTATTTTATATATATTTATTAAATTTTTGTACCTTAATACTGACAAACCTGAAAAGAATTAAAGCATTGTTTAATTTGTATCTTTGTTCTATTGTACTTGAGTGGCCTGTTCAGTCTCCAGATTTAAATCCCATTGAAAATTTTTCAATTTTTCATTTTTCAATTTTTTTACATTTGCAATCGTTTGGGAAAATTGCATTCTTGCTTGTATTTTAAATTCGAAATACAAGAACTCACACAGGGTTTCCATATCGATGAGTTTCTTAAATTGAACTCCATGTCTGTGTGTTTTGATCTTTATGCTATTAAGTGCTAAAACTTACTTTCAAGATACATAGCAAATCGCACTGCTTTTCAAAAGCAGCAAGTGTGCGGGCACCATATGCATGCTGTGTGAATGCATTCAGTCAGTTTTGATCGTAAAAGATCATTTGATTGGATGTCTTTGAGCGTTTACGGCACTCCCATTTTGCTGTTTTTATACTAGAAGCGGCATTTTGCTTGTCAGAAATGCGTACTCCCTATTAATGTTAATTTAATTTTGGGTAGAATAAAATGAATGGCAAAACTCAGTGTTTTGTTCACGTACCCACTCCATCACCTCGCGTACCTCCAGGGGTACATGTACCCCAGTTTGAGAACCACTGCAGTAGATTATATGAACACACTATTAAGCACGATAAGACACAAAAGAGAAGTTAATTTGGTACAGGCGCGCTGTCTGTGAAACAGCTGTCAATGAACACCGGCATCTGACGTGCAAACACAGAGAAAGCCGTTTCTGATGCACACCAGCAGCGCATTGAGTTCTCTTTCGTGGGCAAAAACACAAAAAATTATGTCAAAATGACCGTTTTTGGTGAGTGACTTTCATAAACAGTCTTAAATGAGTTCAAAAGTCGTAAATGACCATAAAGAACTGGGAGAAAATCAGATGCGTTTCAGATCCGTGTCATGTGCAACGGATTTTAAAGAGACGGCACTGCTTTTATGCTGCGTTCGAGACAAAGTCGGATGTGGGATAATTCGAGTTGAAATATATATTGAACACATGATATCGCCATGACACAACAAGAGTATTTTGTGTTTTTGTGTCAATTATGGCAAAAATAGAAAATAATTAACATAAAATGCTGCCGTTTGTTTTGAAAACAGTAAACGAAAAGAAATAAAGTATAATTTTATAAACTTAATTTTATGTTTTTAAGTTTGAGATGGGTTAGCTCCACTCTATGCTCGCTGGACACAGTCTTGCTGATGTTGCCCCGAATTCACAGGTCGAATGTCTGACTTCGAGTGGCGTTCTAGACATTTTTTCCAAGTAGAATGTGAGCAATGTGCAACAAAGCGGGAGACACACACTCTCCACTCATCTCCAGTCACCTGTGAGCAGAATAGGACTGGAAAGATGGAAAAGGAGAAAAAGACAAGAGCTTTAAGGGGAAGCTGTAACATAGTCACATATTTATAGCCTGATAAAATATATTAAAACCAGATGTATCTACTGTTATTATAAGCCTACTTATGTATTTACCTACAAAATACATAAATACAATAATACATACTTACAAAAACATTGTAAAAATTTAAATGTAAACTTATAAAAGGAGGTCATCCTGCTCCTCTATAACATCTACTACTATCATTGCTTGGTTTACAGCGTCACACACCTTCTTGATGAACGTGATGAACGTTTTCTCCAATGATGGGGTGGAATATTTGACAAATTAAGCTACAGCACTTATTCATTCAGACCATGTGACATCACAGTGCTTTATTGCCACCATTTTTTCAGTCTATGGTCACAGCAGCCACAACTACCAGAAGATCAACAAAACACTCCCAGAAGGTTCACAACAAGATTACAATATGCCCAGTATATGCTGTGCTGTTGACTTTAACAACAGTCGTCAGAGAAACTCCGCTCTACAATTTGATTTGATCCCAAAGGAGTTAGATTAGCTGAATAAATGGTTGGCCTCAATCAGAAGGGACCACTGGCAGCTAGGGTTACCAACTTCAGAAAATGAAAACAAGGGACAATTGTGATTCTTTATAGGAGAATAAGGGACAGAATAAGGGATGCTAAAATATTTGTACTGTACCACATAGTGTATGTCATTCCGTGCCTGCAGTTAAGTACAGCCTATATAAAAGTCGTAAAAAAGGTTCTCAAAAATAATCACGTTTTGCATAACCTATTTATGTACAATCATTCTAAAAATAATTTTAATGTCATACAAAAAAAATGTCACGTTTCACAAACTATCGGGCTGAGTAAATTGTACCATTGTGAATTGTGACTGGACAAGTGGTGTAGTAATTTAGGAGGTGGATATACTGTGAAATTACATACTCTTTATGTGGCGTACAATTTTATGCATAAATGAAAGTATGAAAAGTAATTCAGTTAAGTGTTTTTTAAATTTTTTTTAACAAATGTTACTGCAGCCATATGGCCTATGAATGAATTAAAATGATTTTTTTTTAATATATGGAGGGATTCCTATCTATAACAGACACTGATATGCCATGGAACCAACCATCATGAGGTCTAAACAAACAGTCTTGTCTCATCTACTCAGAGGAGTGATGAAAAACTGATCCAATCAGGAGATAACACAGAGATCTTTAGTATCAGGACTATAACCTATAGATACCTCATGATGTCTTGTGACCGCCAATGAATGGAACTATTATATCCAACAGGAAAAGGATGAGTAAATTGACTGACACCCTCGGGCCTGCAAACACGGGATCTATACGTGACTACCACATGACTTTTGACCACCTGCTTCCCTCCCTTCCTTTCTCTATTAACAGAGGAAATGCAGACTTACACAGACAATTCAAAAGACAATCATTTAAAAGTATAAAAGGGGCAACTATATTCACAAATAATATGTTTTATGTCTTATACTGTATATGTGTGATGTGTTTCCTGTAATCGGTGCAAGTTTAACCAATGTTTTATAACCCCTTTTAGTAATTAAGATTATTAATGTGTATGCAAACTACCCGATATTGAGCTTGAATGAAAGCTTGTTTTTTTTGACGAACATTGGTGTTAGTGAAAATTTTATATTCAGTATCATTCTCTGGTGATAATACTTTTATCAGAAGTTATTTAAAACTTCCAGAAATACTCCCCATGGGAGCATGTGACTTGTGCACAAAAAAAGAACCACACAGGGCGTGGCTAAGCCCTGCAACAGCGTTCGATTGGAAGATAGCGTCGTGGGGCGGACCAAAGTCAGCCTGCTTAAAAATGGACACAAAGCCCTCATGGCTCGCTCGCTCTCTCTCTAGAACTGTGGCTTTTCACCTTGGTGACCGCCCGACAAAGCGCTCCCATGCCGTAACATCACAAGCGAGACTCCAAAACTCAAACACTTCAGTTGAAACTTCGTGATTGCCAGAGATCTTCAAAAGCCTAAAGTCTTGCAAACTCAGACTCTTTCAGAAGAACTGCTCAAGCCTCTGCGTCATCAAGAAACCAACCAATCTCCGAAGGGCATTCCCAGAAACTACGTCATCCAGACGCCCGACCAGCAACCAATCAAAAGCCGGGATTCCCTCAAGCAGCCAACCAGGAAGCTTGTCAGCAAAACGTAAGTAACAGGCAAAATCTTTTCATCTCTTGCTGGACTGGTGAATTGAGTTTCAGCAGTAAATGTAAGATAAATCTCTGCTTTGTGATTCTCTCAGGTTGCAATTTAAAAGAGCTTGTGGAAAACGAGTTAGAACTTTGTAAACTTCATGCAAACTCTGTCAACTTTCATTCTTCAGAACTGTATGTGTGTGTGTGTGTGTGTGTGTGTGTGTGTGTTTAGCGTAGTTTAATGTAATCTTGAATAGCCAATAAATTCTTGTTTCATTTATAAAGAAGTATTGTCTGGTGTCGTGAAATTTTTAAAGTTAAAACTTGGAATATCGCATAAAGCATTTACGAATAAAGCACCATTTCCATCCAGTGAGTTGAAGAGAACAAAATCATCACTTCCTGATTAACTTGCACTAAATATCAGGAAGAAAATTTTAATTTGCTGCAGTAGGAGAAGGCACTGTATATAAAAAAATATTTGTATACAATAAATTACAAGCTTCAGAGCATGCAGATGAAACGCTGTCATGTTATCTTATTTTCAGAGGCTGTTGTTTGGGAATGCAGTTCTGGGAGCTGTGCAATGAGATCGGTCTGTTGGTTGGTCCAGTTATGCTGTACCATTGCAAAGTCACATGTCTTTTTTGATGTGCATTAAGGAATTTATTTAGTAAAAGTGTTTCCATCATAGTTTATGCACATGTTTTCTTACCGGATAAGAAAATTATCCTACTTATTTGAGCGCTTTCCCTTTCAGTCGGTCACGTTCGACGTTACGTCAGAACAGACTGACGAATGGGGTCTCGCCCAATCACCTTTGAGTGGTAACAGAACGAGCCAATGGTACGCTAAATACCTTGGTATGCGAAATTTGCATCACGAGCTCCGCCCCGCTGTGTGGGTATATAAAGAGCAACATGAGCAACTCGCATTCAAGCTTCGGAGCAGAGCATATCTCTCTGCTTGTATCACCGGAGTGTTTTGCAGCAACGGGTCTTCCGTGGTGTTGGTGTGACAGCTTGATTCAGCGGTTCGTTGAAGAGCTTCCTGCTTTTTCTCTCCAGCTCCTGCGTTCCCCTGCGTGCTTCAGCACCTCTGAAAGAGCTGTAGGGAAATTAACTCATTGTAAGGGAATTAATTATTATTATTTCATTCAGGTTTTGAAAGGACTAGGATCTGAAGATCCTAATTCAACCTGATTTCAAATCTGATAGTTTACACTTTAAATCAAGGGTCGTCCAGCGAGCCGGTGATTCTTAGTATCTTTTAACAATTTGAATATCTGTATTCTCCCTGGCCACGGTTTAAATACATGTTTTGATAAGTTATAAGCTATTATAGTAATTATTATGAGTAAGCTACGAGCTAGGCAGCAAGGGATCTTTGGCAAAGTTTTAACCTTGAAATTATATAACACCAGACAATTGATTCTTTATAAATGAAACATGAATTTTATTGGCTACTCTAGAATACATCAAAACTACACTAAAACACACATACACACAAACATAGTTTCTTTATAATGAGCGGTGTCGTGAAATTTTTAAAGTTAAAACTTGGAATATCGCATAAAGCATTTACGAATAAAGCACCATTTCCATCCAGTGAGTTGAAGAGAACAAAATCATCACTTCCTGATTAACTTGCACTAAATATCAGGAAGAAAATTTTAATTTGCTGCAGTAGGAGAAGGCACTGTATATAAAAAAATATTTGTATACAATAAATTACAAGCTTCAGAGCATGCAGATGAAACGCTGTCATGTTATCTTATTTTCAGAGGCTGTTGTTTGGGAATGCAGTTCTGGGAGCTGTGCAATGAGATCGGTCTGTTGGTTGGTCCAGTTATGCTGTACCATTGCAAAGTCACATGTCTTTTTTGATGTGCATTAAGGAATTTATTTAGTAAAAGTGTTTCCATCATAGTTTATGCACATGTTTTCTTACCGGATAAGAAAATTATCCTACTTATTTGAGCGCTTTCCCTTTCAGTCGGTCACGTTCGACGTTACGTCAGAACAGACTGACGAATGGGGTCTCGCCCAATCACCTTTGAGTGGTAACAGAACGAGCCAATGGTACGCTAAATACCTTGGTATGCGAAATTTGCATCACGAGCTCCGCCCCGCTGTGTGGGTATATAAAGAGCAACATGAGCAACTCGCATTCAAGCTTCGGAGCAGAGCATATCTCTCTGCTTGTATCACCGGAGTGTTTTGCAGCAACGGGTCTTCCGTGGTGTTGGTGTGACAGCTTGATTCAGCGGTTCGTTGAAGAGCTTCCTGCTTTTTCTCTCCAGCTCCTGCGTTCCCCTGCGTGCTTCAGCACCTCTGAAAGAGCTGTAGGGAAATTAACTCATTGTAAGGGAATTAATTATTATTATTTCATTCAGGTTTTGAAAGGACTAGGATCTGAAGATCCTAATTCAACCTGATTTCAAATCTGATAGTTTACACTTTAAATCAAGGGTCGTCCAGCGAGCCGGTGATTCTTAGTATCTTTTAACAATTTGAATATCTGTATTCTCCCTGGCCACGGTTTAAATACATGTTTTGATAAGTTATAAGCTATTATAGTAATTATTATGAGTAAGCTACGAGCTAGGCAGCAAGGGATCTTTGGCAAAGTTTTAACCTTGAAATTATATAACACCAGACAATTGATTCTTTATAAATGAAACATGAATTTTATTGGCTACTCTAGAATACATCAAAACTACACTAAAACACACATACACACAAACATAGTTTCTTTATAATGAGCGTTGACAGAGTTGCATGAAGTTTCCAAGTTCTAAACTTGTTTTCATGAGTGATTTAAATTCACCTGAGAGAATTCACAAAGCAGAGGTTTGTCTTAAGTTTACTGCTTAAATTAGCTTGTTCAGCAGAGATCAGATTTTGTTTGTTTACTTGCGTTCTGCTTGGTTGACAGCTGAAAAGCTGAGTCGTTCCTCGTGGCTACTGGATGGCTGCTGGAGGGAAATTCCTTCGCTGATTGGCTGTTGCGGTGACGTCGGAATGACGTTTGAATGACATCCTTTTGGGGAAGCCCTCTTGGAGTGGTTGGTTGCCGGGTTACAGCGGAGCTTCGGGTTCTTCTGAGAGATAGACTGCTTTAGCAAGGCTTTGCGTTCTGCAGAGTTACGAAGCTTCAACTGAAGTGTTTGAGTTCTGGAGTTCTGCGATGCTTTGATGGTAAGCTCATGAGCACAAGGTGGACTGCTCTTAACACGGCAAAAGGCGTCAGCAAGCAAGCAAGCAAATCTGTGGTGCATTGGGTTTTGATCCGCTGCATAAGTCCGTCCCACGGCGCGATCTCCCAATCGCCTTCTTGCAGGCGGAGCGTACATACATTAACAAGAGGCTCCACTTTATTATGTGGAGAAATGAAGATTTGCAGGTTTTGTTAATAACTTCTATATAGTGTCGTACAACACATACTGTTCGAAATAACAGCTTTTCACTTATTTAAATATTGTGCAATTATCACAAATTTACGTTCAACAATAAACTTCATATATCTTACACACATATTAAAGGCTTCATCTGCTAAAAAGGAAAATATATGGCCAAGATTCAAATATCATAGTTTCAATAACACATCAAACAGAAAGCATATTATTTGGGAGTATGATTTTAAATGATTGTCTTATGAATTGTCTTTGTCTGTGACAGGAGAAACGCACACTTTCTGGAAAGTGGTAAAAGAATGTGTCCCCTTTTGGAATGCAGGGGGAAAAGGGGAGGTGTCCTGAGGTCATGCCCATGTCAAGCGAGTGTGGATCTGCCATCCTTCTGCTGGACA
>NW_015507649.1:25687-26308 GCF_001515645.1 Sinocyclocheilus grahami
TGACGGGATTATCAATTTATGTGTTAAGCGGTCATGAGGTCCGTGCGATTCTGTCGCGGGACTCTTTCCAGATAGCGGGTTCTTTGTTCCGTGGTCCATTGGATGGTTTATTTATGCTGAAGCCAGTCACGAAACCTACTGACGTCCTGTTGCTTAAATGAATCCAGATGGGGGGGGGTCAGTTCTTGTTGTCCTAGTATTGTCGATACCGGAGGTGGCTTGGTAAATCACCCTCATCTGGTGTTTCTTGTACAGATAAGCAGAGCTGGACAGGAACTCATTTGAGACAATTGGCGCCTGGCTGACCGTGATTCAGCTTTACAGCTCTCAAATGGTTGAGAAGAGATGTTAGTTTCTAGGTGGAATGCGGAGATTCCTCTTTCATTTGTGTGATGTTCGCAAATGCCTTACAGAGCTTATTTCCTCTAAAAAGACGCAAACACAACCCGTATACTTTTTAAAGATGTTATACTGCCCGTGCATTTCTGGGTGCGGTCGATATATGGCTCCTCTTGACAGCCATGATCGCTGTGTAAGGGAAACAGGTCAATTTAGCTCAAAGGGAATCATTTAAGATTTTAAAGGGAATTTGGACAGAATCGCTGTTTTACGGCTGATCAC
>NW_015507649.1:26556-35816 GCF_001515645.1 Sinocyclocheilus grahami
TTTGATGGTGTCCTGAGTATTTAAACCAGGCTGTTTAACACACCCCAAATGGTGTCTCGACCAATTGTAGCTTGGGGTATTGCACTGTTTCTCCTCCCAATTCATAAATCAACTTTTATCTCATCATTCACATGGTCCAAGTTTTCCCGCTCTTGCAGAGTATAATTTTGAACATGATTTCTATAATAAGAATATGATGCATTTGACAAAGAATTGATTGGAAGAAACGTTTCAAGCATGAATATTCAAACACACACATACTAAACATGAATAGGAACCCTTAAGCTATTCAATAGTTATCAAAAAGACATACACAATACATGATTAACACATGATAGTTAAACGTGTGGGTTACATACATAATATGGAGTTATGCATAGCAATGATTAGTTGCTCACGAGTCCTTTTAGTGTCATTTAGGTGCATGGAAAGGCAGTTTCTGTGCCATTCTGTGAATGTATGAAGACCAGAGATTAAGAGGTCTGTAAGGAATCTCTGAAAGTATGTTCTTTGTCTCCTAGGTGGGGGGGAAGCCAATCCAAAAAGCTTGTGATTGCTATCACTGGTTACCATGTGATGGTCACGCCGTGCATCTCTTCTGACCATTAATCTTAATTACTTGCCCCCAAAATTGACAATCTCCTTGGAATTGTCAATAAGTGTTCTTTTGTTTAAATGCTGTGAGCTACTCAAAGCTGCTAGTTGGTTCAGGCTTGGGGCCAGGATCTGATTTACGACATCCTGTGTATTGGGCCTCTGTGGAATTTGTCTCATGTTTCAACCATGTTTTGACCAAATCTTAGATTGTCTGATTCGGTCTGATACCCTACAGCTGTGTCCCGTGTCTGGGCTTTCAACACGCTGAGGCTGCGTTCGTGAATGGTTCATGTTCTCATTATGGGGACATGACCATCTCTGCGTTAAGATCGAGACTCGATTACTCGAGAAGGGCGGCGTAGCCTGTCTCTGCCCCTAAACCTTCCAAGCGGCGTTCCTGAGACAGGTGACCCGGATATGGGGAAGTCAGCTCTTCAGGTGAGAGTAGCAGGACCACTCCTTCCCCCCGGAGGAGGGCCAGGGGAGAATCCTTTGTTTTCGTTCTCTTTTTGTTCGGTACCTAAATCTTCATTAAAAGAGCTGTTTCCTCTACCTCTGGGTCCCAAGAGGCTGCGGATGACGGTAGGCGACGTGATTCCTTGCCACTCTCGTCCCCCTCTTCCTTTGTAAGTTTCCAGGCAGAGCCGGCTCGAGAACACATTGCCTTCTCACGCCCCTTTTGCCATGTCTCGGAATCAGACGGGTGCACGCACTCCACCCTCACTAAGGGACGCTACACCTCCCATATCGGGGCCGTCTGTTCCCCCTCACTGCCCCACTGTGGGTACGCCTGTAGTTCCTTTGACCCCGCTGGTTCGGTTTCTGGGAGCCTGGCTACAGCTCTCCAGTCCGTCCTGCTGGCTCATCCGAATGATCAGGCTCGGCTATGTGATTCAATTCGCCCGGCGTCACCCCAGGTTTCGGGGTATTCGCGCTACGATGGTGGGCCAGGATGCTCCTATCATGCGCACGGAGGTTTTGACCGGTCCCTCCAGCCAACATGAAATCCAGCTTCTACAGCCCCTACTTCATAATACCCAAGAAAACAGGTGGGTTATGATTATTACCATAACCATACCATTATGGTTATGGTAATCCTAGACTTTCGTGCCTTGAATCAAGCTCTTCACAGACTTCCATTCAAAATTTGAATGCCCAAATGCATTTTTGAATGCATTCGTCTGATGGATTGGTTTGCAGCGATCGACCTGAAGGATGCATACTTTCATGTCTCCATTCTTCCTCAACACAGACTTTTCTTCGGTTTGCTTTCGAGGGGCAGGCATATCAGTACAACGTTCTCCCATTTGGGTTGGCCCTGTCTCCCCGCGTCTTTACAAAGGTCTCAGAGGAAGCCCTGGCTCCTCTCAGGGAACAAGGTGTCCGTGTCCTCAACTACCTCGACGACTGGCTGATTCTAGCTTACTCTCGAGTGCAGTTGTGCGAGCACAGGGATCTGGTGCTCAGACACCTCGCCTGTCTGGGTCTTCGGGTCAACTGGGAAAAGAGCAAACTCTCCCTTGTGCCGAGGATTTCTTTTCTCGGTATGGAAATAGACTCGGTCGACATGTTCGCGCAGCTTACGAGCAAGCGCACACAGATACTACTGAACTGCCTGAGTCAATTCGAAGGCAAGAGGGCAGTTCCACTGAAATTATTTCAGAGGCTCCTGGGGCATATGGCATCTGCAGCGGTGGTCATACCGCTCGGGTTGCTTCATATGAGACCGCTTCAGCACTGGCTTCACGGCCAAGTCCCGAAATGGGCATGGCAACAGGGCACGCTCCGAGTGACCATCACTCCGGCTTGCCGCCGAACCTTCACCCCATGTTTGGACCCCTCGTTTCTTCGGGCTGGTGTTCCCCTAGAACCAGTGTCCAGGCATGTTGTTGTGTCAACAGATACCTCTGCCACGGACTGGGGTGCCATGTACAACAGACATGCTGCGTCAGGGTCCTGGACAGCACCCTGACTTCAGTGGCATGTCAATTGCCTCGAGTTGCTAGCAGTACGGCTTGCTCTGCACCGCTTCAAGGCCCTGCTGAAAGAACAAGCACGTTTTGTTCCGTTCGGACAACACTGCGACTTTAGCGTACATCAACCGTCAGGGTGGTCTACACTCTCGATGTATGTCGCAACTCGCTCGCCATCTCCTCTTGTGGAGTCAGAAGCATCTGAGGTGGCTTTGTGCCATTTATATCCCCGGCAGGCTCAGTCATGCAGCCGACGAGCTCTCACGGCAGCAGTCTCGCCCCGGGGAATGGAGACTCCATCCCCAGTCGGTTCAGCTGATTTGGGAACGCTTTCGAGACGCTTAGATAGACCTGTTTGCCTCTCCAGACAATTCCCACTGCCAGTTGTTTTACTCCCTGACCGAGGGCACCCTTGGCACGGACGCTCTGGCACACAGCTGGCCGCAGGGCTTGCGCAAGTATGCGTTTCCCCCAGTGAGCCTTCTTGCACAGACGTTGTGCAAAATCAGGGAGGACGAGGAGCAGGTCCTCATGGTTGCGCCTTATTGGCCAGTAGTGTATTGTAACGAAGTAATAATACTTCGTTACAGTACTTAAGTATTTTTTAGGAGTATCTGTACTTTACTTGAGTTTTTATATTTCTTATATTTATATGAGCAATGGACGTTGTTTACTTATTGAATGAATCAGCTTTTTGAATGAATCGGTTGATAAAAATAATTCAGTGATTCACTCGTTAACACAGTCAAATGCTTTGTGCCTGAATGAATCAGCAGTTTGAATGAATCTGTTGAATCTCAATGACTCACTCATTAACAGTCACTCGATGCCACCTACTGGCGGTTTTAATTTCACATTTCGACTATTTTTTTTTGTTTTAAATTATTTCAAATATCAGTATTCAACGTTTTATGTTAAAAACAAAACATTAGGCCAATTTATGCATCTGAAACTGCAGTTTAAATGCATCTATGTTCCCTCTGAGATACATAAACTGTGTAAATACATCTAAAGGTTATTTCAGATGCAGATTCTAGAAATGTTTTCTTGTGTTGGAATGAAAGACACTAAGTACCTGATGAAATGCTTCTTATTCTTACCCAAAAATACAAAATGGAAGAAAGTTAAAACTGAACAAAATCTTGCTACTCAAGCTGTGTATGAACATTTTTTATATACAGTGGGTACGGAAAGTATTCAGACCCCCTTACATTTTTCACTCTTTGTTATATTGCAGCCATTTGCTAAAATCATTTAAGTTAATTTTTTTTCCTCATTAATGTACACACAGCACCCCATATTGACAGAAAAACACAGAATTGTTGACATTTTTGCAGATTTATTAAAAAAGAAAAACTGAAATATCACATGGTCCTAAGTATTCAGACCCTTTGCTCAGTATTTAGTAGAAGCACCCTTTTGATCGAATACTACATTTTGCATTTACTTGTACTTTTACTTTCAATACTTAAGAACGAAAAGTATTTTTTAAATCTTAAATGTACTTAAGTACAATAAATATCACATACTTTAAGACTTTTACTCAAGTAATATTCTAAATGGTGACTTAAACTTCTACCAAGGTCATTTTCTGGTAAGATATCTGTACTTTTACTTGAGTATGGCTTTCAGGTACTTTATACGCCACTGTTATTGGCCCAGCCGGACCTGGTTCTCCGAACTTGTACTCCTCGCGACAGCCCCTCCCTGGCCAATCCCTCTGAGGAAGGACCTTCTCTCTCAGAGACGGGGCACCCTCTGGCACCCGCGTCCCGATCTTTGGAACCTACATGCGTGGGTTCTGGACGGGTCACGGAAGGTTTAGTTACCTTGCCAACTCAGGTGGTAGCTACCATCACTTCGGCTAGGGCCTTGTCTACCAGACACGCCTATGCTCTAAGTGGAACCTCTTCGTCACTTGGTGTTCTTCATGTTGAGAACACCCCTGGAAATGCCAGATCGGGTCAGTGCTTTCCTTTCTTCAGCAAGGGTTGGAACAAAGGCTGTCTTCTTCCACCCTGAAGGTCTATGTGGTTGCCATTGCGGCTCACCATGATCCTGTTGACGGTAAGTCGCTTAGGAAACATGACCTGATCATCAGGTTCCTGAGAGGGGCCATGAGGCTCAATCCGCCTCGCCCTCAACAAGTTCCCTCTTGGGATCTCGCAGTTGTTTTATCTGCACTGCAGAGAGCTCCTCTTGAACCCTTGCTTTCGGTGGAGCTAAAATTCTTATCATTGAAAACTGCACTCCTGACGGCTTTGGCTTCGGTTAAGAGGGTCAGGGACTTGCAGGCATTTTCAGTTGACGAAGCATGCCTGGAATTCGGGCCGGCCAACTCTCACGTTATCTTGAGACCCCGGCCTGGATACGTGCCCAAAGTTCCCACCACTCCTTTTAGAAATCAGGTGGTGAACTTGCAAGCGCTGCCCCCGGAGGAGGCAGACCCAGCCCTGGCGCTGCTCTGTCCAGTACGTGGTCTCCGCACTTACATAGAATGGAACATAGAATCTTCACAGACATTTTCAACATCTTGCTAAGTCAGGCTGTTGTCCCCACATGCTTCAAAGCTACCACCATAATTCCAGTCCCGAAGAAGTCGTCTCCATCCTGCTTCAATGACTACCGTCCAATTGCACTTACCCCCATCCTCATGAAGTGCTTTGAACGGCTAGTCATGCACCACATCAAGTCTGCCCTCCCCCCCTCCCTGGACCCCTTCCAGTTTGCTTAGTGCTTCAGAACCTCAGACCAGCTCTTTGTCTGTTACGGAGGCCAGCAGAAGAGAAAGGCTGTCTCCAAGCAGAGGTTATCCCACTGGACAGTGGATGCTATTGTCTTGGCTTATCAGGCTCAAGACCTGCCATGCCCCCTAGGAGTGAGAGCTCACTCAACTAGGAGTGTGGCTTCCTCCTGGGCACTGGCACATGGCGCCTCGTTAACAGACATCTGTAGAGCTGCAGGCTGGGCGACACCTAACACATTTGCGAGATTCTATAATCTCTGTGTAGAGCCCGTGTTCTCTCGTATACTTGCCCCTTCAGGTCAGTAAACAGGACCTGCTCGGTGTCAATTCGCTTGCTGCGCATTCCACTCCACGGACTGGATGCGTGCGCTATTCTCCTCAGGTGAGTTCCACAGTTCAGAACCCTGGCTTCCTCCAGCACTATTGGTGTCGAGCACTTGCATGCATGCCCTGTCGGTCAGCCCCTGTGTTAGACTAGGTGCCTCCATGTGTTGTGATTCCCCTCCTGGTCAATCCCACGTGTGTATTTCCACAGTAAGTTCCTCTCGGCAGCATGTGTCTTTCCCTTGGCAAACCACCCTTGCCATCTCTGATGTTGAAACATATCCACCCTGCGGGCTGGGTACTTCAGAGATTCATATGTATCACCGCTACGCTGGTTGATATGTGCTTTGTAAGACCTCCTACGAGCAGGCAGCCTGTTAGCATACTTCCAGCTAGTGCATTTTGTGTTAGGTATAGCCCTTTGCTCGTGCTGGCCTCACGACAGGGTGCTATCACTTACACAGGTCACTGGAAGACAGCCATTGGGGTGTTTTGGAAAGGACCCCATTCGTCAGTCTGTTCTGACGTAACATCTCCATTCCCTCGTTCAAGGAACGAGGGTTACATACGTAACCTAGACGTTTTTTTATATGCATTTTTAGAATTTAAGTGCTTCTTGACATTTTCATCCAGCATTTTTTATGCGTTATCCCAAAATGTGCATAAAAATAGGTGGATGGAAACAGGTAGTGATACTTACCTTCATTAATAATAGGCTACTTGGTAATAAGATGCCATTGAAGAATATGTTTCAAATATACAATCGTTATGTTGTTTCTACATTAATTTGGAGATTCAGTGTGAAATTATGATAATATAATTAATTGCATATTAATATAATATGTTACTGAAAATGTGCAATTAGTTAGTTTTTTTTAACTGATTGACAGCACTAGTTTAAATGTTTGGATGTCTGTTGCTTTGTGCCATTAAACTTATTTGTGTCTTTTCAAAAAAGCTAAAAAAAACTACAAACCTTAATTCCAACATGAGAATTCACACTGGAGAGAGACCTTACACCTGCACTCTGTGTGGACAGATTTTCAAACAAAAAGAAAGACTTGAAGTCCACATGAAAATTCACATTGAAAAGAATCAGTTAATATGCCCTCAGTGTGGAAAGAGTTTTACACGAAAAAGCAACCTTAATGCCTACATGATACTTCACATTGGAGAGAAACCTTACACCTGCAAATTGTGTGGGAAGAGTTTTATACAAAATGGAAGTCTTAAAACTCACATGAAATCTCACAGTGAAGAGAAACCATTCATATGTCTTCATTGTGGAAAGTTTTAAACAGAAAACACTCCTTAATGTCCACATGATTATTCACACTGGAGAAAAGCCTTTTACCTGCAAACTGTGCGGAAAGAGTTACAGACGTAAAGCACACCTTAAGACTCACATGAGAATTCACACTGGAGAGAATTTGTTCACATGTGATCAATGTGGAAAGAATGTCAGATGTAAAGAAAGCATTAATAATCACATGAGGATTCATTCAAGAGAAAAGAGTTTTATATGTCATCAGTGCGAAAGGAGTTTCTCAGACACAAATCACCTTAAGAATCATGTTAAAATTCATATCGGAGAAAAACCTTTCATGTGCCATCACTGTGGAAGGAGTTTAAAACACAATGCAAACCTTGAGAATCACTTGAGAGTTCACACAGGAGAGAAACCTTTCACCTGCCCTCAGTGTGGAACAGAGCATGTGAGCGAAGCGGAGCGGTGTGACGCTCCGCTACGTTTTCCGCTCTATGGACGTGCGCTCCGCTCAGTCGCTCTAACCGCACAAGCAAGCGCTCCGTTAATATTCCGCTCACGCTCACCGTGAACCAATTCCCGCTCAGATCCCGCTCCGACATAATATTTCTCTAGTCTCAGAGTGACAAGAGGTTTAGAAAAAGGAGTGATTTCTTGGATTACCCCTTTCTCCTTTCTTCAGATATCTACAGGTACGGAATTATGTTAAAAGTAATATTCCTACTTTTGAAACTTACAAATCCCCTGAACATCTTTATCTTTGTATGACATCTGAACTCAATTTGAAGGGTCTTGTTTCTAGATTTGTGGAATGTTTTAATGACTCCAGGGTTCCTCCTACACAACATTTGAAGATGTCCTGGGAGAAAGACCTAGATATAGATAATTCAGAAGACACTTGGACTGAGGCTCTTCAAGGCATTATTGTGTTCCATCAGCTCTAACTTTCAGCTCATTCAATATAAAGTTGTGCACAGATAGCATTATTCTTGTACCAGGTTTCAATCTATATACCCCTGTGTCACCTTATGTTATGTATTAAATGTAAGTCCAACAAGGGACCCTTGGGTCATTTATTTTGGTACTGTGTTTGGTAATGTGTAAGTTCTGGTGTGAAGTGTTTTGTTTTTATTCAAGGGTGTTTAAGACTGATTTTCCCCATGACCTCCTTGTTTCCGTATTAGGCTGGTCTCCATATTTGGAGACCCATAGTCCAAATTATGCTCTGTACCTCACACAAACTTAGACTCACTTGCTTCTGTTACCCGTGCTTGCTGCAAATAAATAGGAAATTGTTGAACTGTCTACCATCTCAGTCTTTACTTTATGATTTCCCTGCAAATTTCATTCTATTACATTTTATATTTTTTTATTTGCTATAAAATGGGTAGGTTTAGGTTTGGGGGTAGGTTAAGGGGTCTAAAAATCGAAATTGCTTATCAATAAAATTAGAAAAATGCATTGATACAAACATCTTAATGATATAAAAGATTTGTAAATATTTTACTTTTTTAGCTAAAAATATGTAGCAGTTTTCCATTTTAAATGTTGTGATACGTCCAAATTGTACGTTTCAGCATCAATGAAATCATATGAAAATGTAACTTTTTGTGCTTGTAAACGTTATGTATTAATACCTATGCTTAAACAATGAGACCAAGCTGGCATACCTGATGCCGACACTCTTTTTGAGCAGCTAAATCTCAATTCATCTATAAGGCTCTTTAAAATGACAGAAGAAGATGTCAAAACAAGTGCCGAATTAGTAGCACAGGACCTTAAGACACCTGAGACAAGGAGAATTCATCAGGTGAGTGAACATATTGAACAACATTTTCAAACTCAATGCAAACAGGCTAAAGTAACTATACCTACAAAGAGAGAAATGTTCTTTTTTATGTTGGGTTGCTGGATGAAATATCTTTAAAGCTATAAATAGGAGATGGTTTAAAACTGAAGTAATCAGAGTACTGAAATGTAGTTAATTACTGATTATGGATGCAGCTAAAAAGAGACAGTTATGTGGGTTCATTGAGGTAATTTCCTGCAAACTCTGAAAGAGAGAAGCTTAAGATTAAAACATATGTTAAACACACAATCTGTTATTTCATATTAGCATGCCTGTATTTAATATCTAAGTTTAATTCCATCTCAAATTACTATTATTTTCTCCTTAAGCTGACATCGACAAAACTTTTATTATAATTCACACATTGATATTGCACGGAGAATACATTTTAAATAATCGCTGAACTGCATGAGCCATTTTCATACCAAGCTACTGATCAGATCGAAGCTGGTACAGATTGATATTCACCGTGTATAACTGTTACGTTTTTTTGCTGTTGTTTTA
>NW_015507649.1:37462-38800 GCF_001515645.1 Sinocyclocheilus grahami
GGAACTTGGAGAATTTACCTTCAGACTCACTTGCTTCTGTTACCCATGCTTGCTGCAAATAAATTGGAAATTGTTGAACTGTCTAACATCTCAGTCTTTACGTTACGATTTCCCTGCATATTTCAGTCTATTACATTTTATGTATTTTTATTTGCTATAAAATGGGTAGGTTTAGGTTTGGGGGTGGGTTAAGGGGTCTAAAAATCTAAATTGCTTATCAATAAAATAAAAAAAAATGCATTGATACAAATATCTTAATGATATAAAAGATCTTCAGCACAAACCTCACCTTCATTTTCTGGCTGTCCGAAATGGCATACTTCACATACTCTTTTCTCCTACTATATAGTAGGGAAGAAAGTAGTATGTCCGAAACCTCAGTATTCATAAAAGAGTAGGTGAGAAATCCCCGGATGTCCTACTGCTTCAGTCCAGATTCTGAAGTGTTCATCGATGGACACTTTTCTATCCCAGAATCCCACGCGAGAGGATACGTCATCATCGAACGTGATGGAGAACAGCGATGAGGGTGTTTACAAATGTGAGTATTAGAAATCAAAAACCCGGTTCCCTGTATTAAAATCACATACTGTAGAGTAAACTGTTCAATTGTTGAGAGTGTAAGACGCTAGACAGTATAGTATATCTGTGATTTTGCTGTAAAAACATGTTTTATTACGTATCGTGAACAGGGGAGCTACAGTAAGCACACGTACGACACCAAAGTGAATTTACATAAACCATATACATCTTAAAGACGATTAATAAATGTCTTTTTAATATCTGACAGGACAATGTTCTAAAAGAACTGCAGATGAGCACATCACAACATGAACAGACATCTGAGTGAGAGATGTATGTGTGCTATTATGTAGAATTCACTGTCAACACTACACTTACATTCATCTAAAGCAATGTAAATCAACAAATAGATAACTTATGTTTAGTTACTCTATTTCATTTGTCCATTAGTACTGTTGATAAATTGAGGAGCACTTGTGTTAGATAAAAAGTGAGTTAACACAACATGTGAATGCAGTATTGAGCAGATAAATCACAGAGGTGACTGACTCTTATCTGGATGTTACAGGAACAGATGAGACACACGTGTGTTTATCTGCTGCAGACTGCTGCAGAGAGACTTTTTACTTCTATACAGAAATCATACACTCTTTAAAAAAAAGGTGCCAGGAAGAACCAAAAAGGGGGTTTCACGGCAATGCCATAGAGGAACCATTTTTGGTCCCCTGAAGCAATGTAAATCATTGTCCATTAGTAATTAAATTAGAACCGTTTTCACTAAACGGTTCCTTGAAGAACCAATTTTTTCTTAGTGCC
>NW_015507649.1:38810-39980 GCF_001515645.1 Sinocyclocheilus grahami
CTCCGGGTGACGAAGGTCACTTCGCGCTCCTTGGGTCAGGTGATGCCCACTTTGGTGTTCCAGGAGCGCCACCTATGGCTGAACCTGGCAGACATGAGGGAGTCTGATCGGACTCAACTCCCCGTTCTCTCAAGCTGGCCTCTTCAGCGACGTGGTTGAGAGTTTTGCCCAGCAATTCTCTGCCGCCTAGAAGCAGTCTGAGGCCATAAAACATATTCTGCCCCGGCGGCCCGCTGCTGCCTCCACACTGCCGCTGGCTCAGCCACCTCAGCCTGCTCACCGCCGAGGGCGCCCCACTGCGGTCTCCTCCACTCCCACTCAGCCACGGCAGCAGCCTCCACCCCGGCTGCAGCGAGGAGATGGCCAAAGAAGGGCGGCGCAGCCTGTCAAAGCCCCTTAACCTGTCAAGCGTCAGGCCAAGCGGCGTTCCTGAGATGGGTGATCTGGATATGGGGAAGTCAGCTCTTCAGGTGATGGTAGCAGGACCACTCCTTCCCCCTGGAGGAGGGCCGGGGGAGAATCCTTTGTTTTCGTTCTCTTTTTGTTCCGCCACTGGCCCCATGGCCAATGGTACCTAAACCTTCATTAAAAGAGCTGTTTCCTCTACCTCTGGGTCCCAAGAGGCTGCATATCACAGTAGGGGACGTGATTCTTCGCCGCTCTCGTCCCCCTCTTCCTTTGCCAGTTTCTAGGCAGAGCCGGCTCGAGAACGCATTGCCTTCTCACGCCCCTTTTGCCATGTCTTGAAATCAGACGGGTGCACGCACTCCACCTTCACTAAGGGACGCTACGCCTCCCCTGTCGGGGCCGTCTGTTCCCCCTCGCTGCCCCACTGTGGGTACGCCTGAAGTTCTTTTGACCCCGCTGGTTCGGTTTCTGGGAGCCTGGCTACAGCTCTCCAGTCCGTCCCACTGGCTCATCCGAATGATCAGGCTCGGCTACGTGATTCAATTCGCCAGGCGTCCCCCCCCAGGTTTCGAGGTATTCGCGCTACAATAGTGGGCAAGGATGCTCCTATCATGCGCACGGAGGTCGCGACTCTGCTGGCAAAGTGCGCGATAGGGCCGGTCCCTCCAGCCAACATGAAGTCCGACTTCTACAGCCGCTACTTCATAGTACTCAAGTAAACAGGTGAGCTACGGCCAATCCTAGACTTTCGTGCCTTGAATC
>NW_015507649.1:40704-41092 GCF_001515645.1 Sinocyclocheilus grahami
CTGTGACCTTAGCATACATCAATCGTCAGGGTGGTCTACGCTCCCAACGCATGCCACAACTTACTTGCCATCTCCTCTTGTGGAGTCAGAAGCATCTGAGATCGCTTCGTGTCATTCACATCCCGGGCAGGCTCAATCGTGCAGCCGACGAGCTCTCAAAGCAGCAGTCTCACCCCGGGGAAGGGAGACTCCATCCCCAGTCGGTTCAGCTGATTTGGGAACGCTTTGGAGATGCTCAGATAGACCTGTTTGCCTCTCCAGACAATTCCCACTGCCAGTTATTTTACTTCCTGACTGAGGGCACCCTTGGCACGGACGCTCTGGCACACAGCTGGCCGCAGGGCTTGCGCAAGTATGCGGTTCCCCCAGTGAGCCTTCCTGCACAGAC
>NW_015507649.1:41254-41984 GCF_001515645.1 Sinocyclocheilus grahami
CTAATTAAAATGTATACTTTTACTCCGATACATTTCCCCGAAGCATATTCGTTACTTACTACAAAATAGTCAGAAGTCAGAAGAACACGGACTGAAGGAAAGCAGGTTTGATGAATCAGTGGTCTGGCGTTTGCAAGTTAGACTCCTAAAAACACCTTTGCTCACATGCAAAAGTGTGCGCACAACCGCGTATAATTTCATTTTCCACTCAATTCGAGGCTGGGGTGACGGCAAAAATGCTTCTGTATTCTTTTCATATTTATATAATTTAATATAGTTCACTTAATCTGTCACACAAAGAGTACAGATTTTGTGCAGATATCAACATAACATATTTAATAATAATTTTATAAAAGTTCAGTAAAGCAATAAGTGACTTACATTATAGAGGTAATGCTTGTTTTTGCTCAATTTTGTCATCAAAAATAATTCCAAACAAAGATCACACAGCACTATTTTGCGTCTCTGAGCAATAGACGTTGTTTACTTATTGAATGAATCAGCTTTTTGAACGAATCGGTTGATAAAAATAATTCTTGAGTATGGCTTTCAGGTACTTTATACACCACTGTTATTGGCCCAGCCAGACCTGGTTCTCCGAACTTGTACTCCTCGCGACAGCCTCTCCCTGGCCAATGCCTCAGGAAGGACCTTCTTTCTCAGAGACAGGGCACCCTCTGGCACCCCCTTGCCGATCTTTGGAACCTACATGCGTGGGTTCTGGACGGGT
>NW_015507649.1:43338-44209 GCF_001515645.1 Sinocyclocheilus grahami
ACGTTGAACGTGACTGACTGAAAGGGAACGTCTAGGGTTACGTATATGTAACCCTCGTTCCCTAAAGGAGGGAATGGAGACGTTACATCCCTTTGCCACAATTGCTGTTCCGCTTAATGGCTGGGTAACATGGCTCGGCTTCTCAGCGAAGACTTTAATGCGAGTTGCTCGCGTTGCTCTTTATATACCCACACAGTGGGGCAAAGCTTGCGATGCACATTTCGCATCTTGATCTGTTACCACTCGAAGGTGATTGGGCTCTCGGGTGAGACCCCATTCGTCAGTCAGTTCTGACGTAACGTCTCCGTTCCCTCCTTCAGGGAACGAGGGTTACATACGTAACCTAGACATTTTTTATATGCATTTTTAGAATTTATGTGCATCTTGACGTTTTCATCATCCAGCATTTTTTATGCGTTATCCCAAAATGCGCATAAAAATAGGTGGATGGAAACAAGTAGTGATACTTACCTTCATTAATAATAGGCTACTTGGTAATAAGATGCCGTTGAAGAATATGTTTCAAATATACAATCTTTGTTGTTTCTACATTAATTTGGAGATTCAGTGTGAAATTATGATAATATAATTAATTGCATATTAATATATGTTACTGAAAATGTGCAATTAGTTAGTTTTTTTTTTTTTACTGATTGACAGCACTAGTTTAAATGTTTGGATGTCTGTTGCTTTGTGCCATTAAACTTGTATTTGTCTCTTTTCACCTCAGACCTGATGCCGGTGAAAGAGGAAAGTCAAGAACCGAATCTAACAGAAGAGAAAGATCAAAATAAGAAACATCTTGATTTCAAAACTGAAGAAAAAGCAATTAGTTGCTCACAGACTGAAAAGACTTGCTCACCAAAAAAAG
>NW_015507649.1:44219-47864 GCF_001515645.1 Sinocyclocheilus grahami
AAAAATAACAAAATGTATTTAACTTACCTTTGTTCTATTGCATTATTGTTTGTAATTAGCTACTTTGATCTTCTGTTTAATAAAATAACAAAAATAACTGTATTGTGATGATATTGTTTAATATGGTCATATCGCCCACCCATACTGTCAGCTAGTTTTAAAATCAAACTCAAAAAGTGAAGGAACTTTGAAACGAGTAATCTGAGAACGCTGTCATGTAAACTCCTCTGACAGAGAGGACCTGAAGACATGATCCTTGGAGAAGAATACTGTATGTAAACCAGATTTTAGATCAACTGTGAAGATTTTGTATGGAGCAGGTGAGTACATTTTTGCAAGCCCATGTCTCTGTCAGTAAGTAGATAGTGTTTTATTAAACAAATTGATATGAATGTGTTTGTGTGTGTGCTTCCCCCTCATGATCCAGAAGTTTTGGGAAAGAAAACTTCTACCACATGGTCTTCAGAGGAAGTGAGTATTCATGTCTAGCATTAAGACATAATGACATTCATTTATTTTTAAAGGAATGTTCACAGTATTTTTCTTCCATGTTTTAGTTTGTTTTAATCCCAGATAAAACAGGTGTCTTCTCACAATTTTTTCTTCTTTTCTTTTTTTATCTCCAGCTGATTACTGGCGATTTGGAGGAGGACTGCTCTTTATCTGCTGGTTCTGTCACTTCTGGAGCAGAGTCATGGAGCTTTTGTTTTGTGTTTTGGTTTTACTTATTATTGCACTAATATAGCTAGAATTCAGAATTAAAATAAATAAGTCTGTCTACATATATATTATCAGAGCTACAGTGGTGCCCAAAATGATTAGAACACTAGTACTGTCACCAGCTAAAAATGGTTTTAAGTCAGTTATTTCTATATTTTGTAAAATAGTAGCATTAAATAGGTTTAGAAATTGACTTTTAAAGGTGTTTTTAATCAACCCTTACGAAAAAGAAGTTTATTCAAGTGTGCTATTACTATACTTCTTTTAAACAAAAAAATAGGAAAGTATACTTTTAGTCTACTTTTTATGTACTTCTCAGAAATGGGCTTTATGTACTTCTCAGAAATATACTTAAAATGACATTTAAGTATACTTGACTTATACTTAAATTATATATATAAAAGTCTAAATATATTTGAGCTATAAGAACAGATACCCTTGTAGCATTTGGACCAATCAGACACACAACTTTTTGTTATATTTAACAAATAATATCGAACTCCCCATCACCTAACCAAATGGCCAATTACGAGGGTCTATGGACCCTTCCCCCGAAATGCACCTAACACCTCAGAAAGGCAGAACAGGCCTCTGGTTCCATGGTAACCAATGCTGATATCACTGGTTTTATGGCCTAAAAGGAATGCAGGGGATAAACTCCCTCATTTTCCTCATAAGAAAGGCACAAATGCACAGGAGAAACTGACTTTTCTACTAATTAATTCATAGGAAAACCTTCTTTGAATGAACACCCATTTTCTTCAGGCCATTGTGTATATTATTGCTGTGTTGTATTTAATCTGTTGTATTATAGACTATTTTTATTCATGCTTACGATAAACCACTCATTCATATAAGTAACTCTACCATGTCTAGTATCTATGAATTCGTCTTCGGATGATCTAACTGAGAGTGCATATTACATGCTGATACCTCTGCAACATATTGATGTTCTAAGAATCGGTACTAATTTGTGCCTCAACACTCCAGCGAATTACATATGCAAAATACCATGCTTACAGACAAAGAGTCATAAAAATCCTCAGTATTTCCAACCTCCCGCTTGGGATTTCAGCCTTCCTCATTGGACGAACCCATCTTGAGAGGCGTGAATCTCTGCAGGCTTTAAAAGGCCACACTCCATGTGACCCGCCCTGTTCGGTGGTTCAGTGAGATGCTAAGATGAAGATGTGAGAAACGCTCCAGGATACCAAAGCTCGTGCCAGGCTCCGGCCTAGTCCTTTTCATTCATCAAGTGATTCTGACTCAAACTAGCTCTTTTTCATCAACCAACTTCAGCAAGATCTTGGGGCCTTAAGATTGCATCAGGAATCTTTTTCAGACATACGCAAGTATCAAACTTAGTCGATTTAATTGATGCATTAAGTATCAGTTACACCTTTTTACAAGGTTTGTTTGAACTAAGAATCTGACGTTTTCCCTCAGGTTTTAGATCTGCTGACTATGCAAAATGGTTCCATAAATGTCATTCCTTATGTCTCTTTCTTTAGTGCTAAACTTTAACCCTTTCCTATACCAACTGTATGTGTGTGTGTGTGTATGTTTATGTTAGACCGGCTTAATGTGTTTGTGTAGTATGTTAGACTAGTTTAAGTTTTTATGTAGTTAATAAAACCTTACTTGTATCACACTTGATGTGTTCATTGTTTACTCATAACCGGAGTCAATAATCATGCAGATTTACGTTACAAACTTATAGAATTGTGCAGTAAGAAGGTTATTTCCTTTAACCAGGAAATTAACGTTCTTAGAATTGACAAGACGGTTGACCCTGAGTGGTCAGCTAAATATCTACAGTGGATCTAAAATATGAATAGTTAATTATAACTAGTTATGGTTAATTATTCATATTTCCCCATGAGTTAAATTCGCTACATCAAGCTGTCTAATTAATCTCCTTTATATAAGGAATTACAGACTGAACCAGACAGCATACAGGGAATCAGACCACAACAGCTTCAGCCATATTTGTTGAATGATGAGATTTCTTTAGCAGATAATGCTAAAATCTAAAGATCAGCTTACCCAAAACAGTAAGCTCAGAAATAACAGCAGAGTGGATAATAGCTGATGGCATTAAAACAGGTAAACAGATGCAGACTTGTATAAAAGCTTTATGTACCATAGGTAAAAACAGGCAGAGCAATATAACGCAAATCTTCCCACATCGTGATGTAGATATGTGGGGGCCGTTTTAGGTAGGCGTGGTTGACTCTTAACTTTTATAAAGAATATCTCTTTGGATTTGAGACTTTAGTCTTTGCAACTTTACAGATCTTCTTTATGCACCTAGAGCTTGTAACACTCCAAAGAGAAAGGAAAAATTTAAATCACATCATATGACCCCTTTAAGCAACAACTTTATAATGGGCAGCCAATTTTTATTTTTTTTACATTTGCAATGCAGATGCTAGTTTTGGGTCTCAGTAAACAAAAATCCTGTAACATTTTTTGGGGCTAGGTGGTCCATCAGTACTGGTCTCCTCTTCAACAAACTTAGGGTTTGGCCGGCATGTTCTGTTACTCAGAAATTTTGGACTGGACTGATGTTGTGTCCTCATTAGTTTCTAGGGTGGACTGTCTCTCTGTGGGGAAAAAAGGGGAATACAAATAGTAGAATATAAAACAAAAAATTCAACTAAGGCTATGACAATGACGACAACATAGGCTGCCCATATTTTTTAAACCCTAAGTGTAGTGCAGTCATGCACAGGTAAGTGCTTATGCACCCACAATACGTACTGATGTCCTGATGGGGGACAGTGTTCAAAATATTAGCACACATACTAACAGGGATTGAATATCCTGCAAGTTTACATTGGCATAAATTATAGATATTTTTACTTTACTTGAGTATTATTGTATTCGTTCTAGACCACAACATTTTAAAGCAAATATTGTATT
>NW_015507649.1:48564-49884 GCF_001515645.1 Sinocyclocheilus grahami
TGAGTTTGAAAATGTTGTTCAATATGTTCACTCACCTGATGAATTCTCCTCGTCCCAGGTGTCTTCAGGTCCTGTGCTACTAATTCGGCACTTGTTTTGACATCTTCTTCTGTCATTTTAAAGAGCCTTATAGATGAATTGAGGTTTAGCTGCTCAAAAAGTGTCGGCATCAGGTATGCCAGCCTGGTTTCATTGTTTATACATAGGTATTAATACATAACGTTTACAAGCACAAAATGTTACATTTTTGTATGTTTTCATTGATGCTGAAACGTACAATTTGGACGTATCACAACATTTAAAATGTAAAACTGCTACATATGTTTAGCTAAAAAATTTTATATTAGCGATTATAAAAATATATTTTTAATGCTATTGTTATTAAAATGGTAATTTCTGTCACAATCAGCAGCTCAGTCATCTCTACACTACACTTCCCATCATCCCTCCTGCTAATCACCTGCGCTCCCTTTGCAGTCACCCACACCTGAGACTGACTATCATTACTCAGCACAAACCTCACCTTCAGTCAGTGTCTGGTCTCGTATTGAGTATAGACGTGCTCTCACGTTCCAGTCACGACTCCGGTGTGTCACACACAAGGAGCACTTATACACATGATGACGACAGGAGGACAGGAACTTGCAGAATACACCGGAGTCGTGACTGGAACGTGGAAGCACGTCTATACTCTATACGAGACTGGACACTGACTGAAGGTGAAGGTAATGATAATCAGTCTCAGGTGTGGGTGACTGCAAAGGGAGCGCAGGTGATTAGCAGGAGGGATGATGGGAAGTGTAGTGTAGTGTAGAGATGACTGAGCTGCTGATTGTGACAAAAATTACCATTTAATAACAATAGAGCATTAAAAATATATGTTTATAATCGCTAATCCCACTCCTATCTCTAAACCTAAACATGACTATATTTTAAAAATATGTACAGTATAAAGAAAAACATGACAGACAGATGAGTGCAATCACAATCATTTATTTATTGCAAAAATGTCAAAAGCAGTACCAAAAGTAGTCCAAATGAGAATGTGTTGCAGCCGCAGTCCTCTCTGGTGGAATACAATAGTTTTGTGTCAGGTACAGAGCATAATTTTAGTTGTTAATTGCTGAAAATATTATCCAGATTATTATCCCGATCCACTCCACTTATCTGTGTGTGCAAATCGAAAGAATCAGCTTTTCACTTCAGAGCTTGTGGAGTGTAAATTTCAACTTACAAATACGAATATTAACATGAAAAGTTCTCACATTCAAATCAACAAGCTCTCGAGTTTTGCTATTCTTTTACCTTCATACTTAAAAT
>NW_015507649.1:50126-51265 GCF_001515645.1 Sinocyclocheilus grahami
TCAACAAGCTCACGAATTTTGCTAGTCTTTTAACTTCATAATTAAAATGCATAATGGGGGGTATATAAAATAAAATTTCAGTACTAGTAATTATAGTTATGCAATAGCTGCATTATTACACTTTACTAGACATACTCTATCACACCTCTCAGAGAATATGTCTAGAGTGTTGAAATCAATAATCAGTGATCACCCTTCAAGATATTAAAAAAGAGGTTCTATATCTGTAAGAATCTCTTCGGTTTACCAGCAATTTCATATCTGATATTCTCCATATATAGCACACTGCTAAACTCTATTAGCCACGTCTTAAATTTGGGTACAAACTCTTTGTTCCACATCTCCAAAATAGTCTTCTGTGCTATTGTGATCCCATACTGAACTGCCTGTGTTTGATTTGGACTACAGGTCTCCAAATATGGAGACCAGCCTAATACAGAAACAAGGAGGTCATCGGGAAAATCAGTCTTAAACACCCTTGAATAAAAACAAAACACTTCACACCCTTGAGTCATTAAAACATTCCACAAATCTAGAAACAAGACCCTTCAAATTGAGTTTAGATGTCATACAAAGATAAAGATGTTCAGGGGATTTGTAAGTTTCAAAATTAGGCATATTTGTATATTCCATACCTGTAGATATCTGAAGAAATGAGAAGTGGGTAATCCAAGAAATCACTCCTTTTTCTAAACCTCTAGTCACTCTGAGGAAGACAACAATTTCTTCTTGGAATGAGTTTGCAAATGACGTTTCAGGACATTATGATATGTGAAACTCTTCTCACACTGAAGACACTTGTAAGGTCTCTCTCCAGTGTGAACTCTCATGTGAATCTTTAGGTTTCCTTTAACCCTGAAACTATTTCCACACTGTTTGCAGGTGAAAGGTTTCTCTCCAGTGTGACCTTTTATGTGATTCTCAAGGTTTGCCTTGTTTTTTAACCTCTTTCCACAGTGATGACACATGAAAGGTTTTTTTCCAATGTGAATTTTAACATGATTCTTAAGGTGATTTGTGTCTGAGAAACTCTGTTCGCACTGATGACATGTAAAACTCTTCTCTCTTGAATGAATCCTCATGTGATTATTAATGCTTTCTTTACATCTGACATTCTTTCCACATTGATCACATGTGAA
>NW_015507649.1:52664-55207 GCF_001515645.1 Sinocyclocheilus grahami
TATAAAATGCGCTCAAGCGCTCAAATAAGTAGGATTATTTTCTTATCCGGTAAGAAAACATGCGCACAAACTATGATGGAAACACTATAAATTCCTAAATTCCTTAATGCACATCAAAAAAGACATGTGACTTTGCAATGGGACAGCATAACTGGACCAACCAACAGACCGATCTCATTGCACAGCATCTGATTGCTAGTTTTGTCATTCTAAAATGCTTGAGCAAGGTCTCCTCAAAGTGTTCATTATAATGAACTCCCAGAACTGCGTTCTCAAACAACTGTCACAATCGTCTACTGTGTTGGAGAGAGGAACGAGGAGTTAACACCAAAAAACAGTCTTTAATATTCCAACATGGGGAACACACAGGATAGCCAGGAGACACACACGTAGCACGGAGTTGACGTATAATACCGGTCAAGGGAGAATGGAACAGGCTAGAACTCAAATAGGGCAGATAACGAGGGGCAGACAGGTGAGAAGGATGAACTAATGAGACACACCTGGAAACAATGAACACACAATGGGTACAGGAACCGGAAAAAACAAATATGGACATGTCATACACGAGGGAAAACACACAGACAGTCCATATTCATGACATATCACCTCCTTCCCGGAAGGCGCGTCCTCGCGCCATAGGAAACATGGGAAGGGATGGGTGGGAACTTGGAAGGAGGCTCAGGAAGAGAACGGGCACTCGGGAGGGGGCCGGCAGACAGAGTCCAGGGAGGTGACGACGGAGGGAGGAGCCAGGGTGGATCAGACGGCGGGAGAAGCCAGGGAGATGACAGGAGGGACTTCGAGCATGTGGTGGCAGGTTGGACCCAGGCCACAGCCATAATGACGACCCACGGTGGAGCCGACGAAGGGAGGAGCCATGGAGGAGGAAGGGCTGATGACTCCAGTGAGCCAACCGACTGCGGCTGCAGGTAGTGGAGGAGCCAGAGACGGAGAGCCGATGAGCCAGGGTGACGAGGATGATCCGGAGGGCCAAGGCGGAGGCGGGGATCTGGAAGGCCACGGTGGAGCCGGAGTGACAGAAGACTGAGGAGAAGCCGAAGGGATGGAGGAGCCTGACAGGGCAGGAGGGATGAGGCGCAGCCAGAGGAGTGGAGTCCCAAGGCGATGGAAACAGTGAACTGATGGGCCATGGCGGAGAGGAGGAAGCTAGGAGCCATGGTGGAGCCGCTGGGTCGATGGGCCAAGGTGGAGTCTGGGGCTTAGAGGCTGGAGGCAGAGACCAGGGATTCTGCAGCCACGGTGACGATGGAGGATGGCAGACCCGCGGAGCTTGCATCATACAGATGGTTGGCTGAGGGCGAGCAGAGGAGCTGCCAGAGAACAGTGGTGGAGGAGGTAGGAGCAGGCGGGTGGGCGGGCATTTGTGAGCTTCCGGGCTTTCAGGGCTGCAACCTTTTCATTAGAGCGTGATTAAGGTGTCTGAGATCAAGGATGGGCCGGATGCCACCATCCTTTTTGGGGACGAGGAAGTAACAGCTGTCGAAGCCTGACTCGCTCTGGGCTGAAGGATCCTTTTCTACAGCTACTTTTGCCAACAGGTTCATCACAGCTGAGCGCAGGACGTGAGCCTCCTTACTTTGCACTAAGGTGGGGACCACGCCGCTAAAGCGCGGGGGTCTTCGAGCCAGTTGGAGTGAATATCCTCGTTTTATTATCCCCATAACCCATCTCGACACTCCGGGGATGGCCTGCCAGGCCTCGGCCCATGTGGCGAGGGGTTGAATTAACTCGAGTGACTGGCCGCATGGGGCAAAACATTTGTGAGTAATGGAAGAGGAAGTTTGCTCTCTGTTTGAAAATGTTTGTGTTTTAATTTTCCCGCTATCACAGCGGCTGAATGCTTGGGCGCATAAACGGACCTGTTGTTTGCACAAAACACATTTCCTTCTGTACTTCTGTAGAGTTGAACGGGGTGTCAAGAGGTCTAAGAGAGGCTGTTTGAGGGGCGGTCCGGCCGTAGAGAGATCTGGTCCCGTCCTATTCCTGTAGATCAGGATGACGCCTGAGGCGGCGGGTCCAATACAATCTTGGGTCGGGGTCCCTGGCGCTTTGGAAGGGGGTATCGTTTGGCCGAGCAAGAGCGTCCCCGTGTCTGCTGCGCCTTAGCAGGCTGAGCAGCAGGGGTGGCAGGTGCTGGCTTCGCGGGCTGCTGAGTCTGCGCAGGCTTAGGGCAAGCAGAGACAGCAGCGGAGCTGGAGCGCTTAGGCAGGAAATGTTGCATAGCTTGGGACGATTTCTGTGCCTCCGTGAAGCGCTTGGCGAATCCTTCGACCACCGGGCCGAAGAGACCCTTAGGAGAGACTGGAGCATCGAGGAAGGGGATCTTATCCGTGTCCTTGATCTATATTAGCATGAGCCACAAATGGCGCTTGAGCACCACAAAGCTGGCCATCTATCTCCCGATCGCCTGAGCGGTGGTCTTGGTGGCGCGCAGAGCCAGGTTGGTTGCACTCCTCAGCTCCCTGAGGGTCACTGGGTCCAGGCTAGACTCATCGGAGGATGCGAGGATCTTGGCCTGA
>NW_015507650.1:0-8851 GCF_001515645.1 Sinocyclocheilus grahami
TGGTTAATTATTCATATTTCCCCATGAGCTGATCCGCTACACACCGATTTAAGATTCAAGACGTTTAGTGATTTTTAACACAAATATTGTTTCTGCAATCATCTCAGTTTTATTCTTATTGCATCCCGACTCTGAATGATCCCTCTGAAATGGAATATGGATGATCATACTGCATTGATCCAGCATGATGTTTTTTTTGTAATGTCTCCCTGCATTTGCAGATACATACATCTGTCTGTCAGGCCAGCTCAAGTGCACCCGAAAGCAGAAGTGTATACCATTAAATCTTCGCTGCAACGGCCAGGACGACTGCGGGGATGGCGAGGACGAGACAGACTGCCGTAAGCTACGCCATGACACTTTCTGCTCCCTCCATTAACCACCGACAATAATGGGCCTCATTCTCGTAAACTAAAGGGTGTTGTGACAGAATTGTTCGAACTCTGCCAAATTTGACTTTTCCCCTTTGAATTTAATGATCCAGACTGACAGATCTCAAATGTGGCTTTCATCCCACTAAACGAGTCTGCTGGTTTTGGAGCTAAAAGGATAGCCAGGTGCTTATTAGGTATTCTAAAAGAAAAGGCCCTTTCCTGGGAAAGGTAGCAATACTTGTCAGCGAAAAATAAAGTCACCTGGAGTGGAAATGTGTAAATACTTTTTAAACTCAAACTAAATTTTGCCAAAAAGTGAACATTCTGTCAGAATTCTGTCATTTTGTCTTTTTTTTTCCTCCCTGAAGCGTCATGGACATTTCCACCACATTTCATTTGGAAATGACTGTGGTGGAACTAAAGTTTAAAATGGCACACTGTAAAAAAAAATCTGTAGTTTTTACAAAATAATTTTGGCAGCTGTGGTTGCCAGAATAATTTTGTAAAAAATACAGAAAAACTGTAAACACATTTACGGTCAAAAACTGTAAATTTTACAGTATAAAACTGTAATTTACAAACAAGAAAATTTAAATGTAAACCAGTAAATTCAACAATGCACACTGCTATTAAAATATGTTTTGTACCTTTAACATACTGACAACCACCATATGCAGTTGGTAAAAGAGAAAGCCACATGAAGAATCAAAGCTCATCACAAGTAGCTTCGCCACAAGCAGAAGTATATACTAATATATAGAAGGTGCACAGAGTCATTCATGCAAACACAAAACACCATCATGGTAACACACATGATACTTAAATAATGCATTAAACTTTCATTAAACAACAGATGATGTAACATAAAGCCCAAATATACATAACTAATAACAAAAACTTTAAAAAAAAACATGATTATTTAAACAAAATACTTTCAAATGTGGAGTGTCATGCAGGGAATTCTGGGAATATCAGTTTACAGTTTTTGACTGTAAATTATACATTGATTTGTTATTTTTACTTCTAAAAACTGTAAAATTAACAGCATTTTACTGTAAAATTACTTGAAATGTCTGGTTAGATATTTTACAGTTTTTCCCTGTATTTAGTACGGGAACTTACTGTTAACCTATTAACAGTTTTTTTTCCGTAGCGTTTTTACAAAATTTTACAGTTAAAATTACACTTCTTTTTTACAGTGCAGACATTTTGTCTTGCTAAGATTAATTTTAATATATGTGCCTAACATAAACATATTTATCTCTGATTTTAAAAAATATATATGTTTTTCCTTTACCTTGAGTTACCTTGAGATTTGAGATTGAGTTACCTTCATATTTTAAGTGTGCATAACTTCACTGTGATCATTTTGCCAGCCTGATAACCTAAAACACTAATTTGAAATTGTTGAGAAATTGTTGATCAAGGTCACAAATGAGGAAACTGAGGTCAATTGTATGCAGTAAATATTGAAATGGTTTACATTTGCTTTGGTGTTTGTAAGATTATAGTTATATAATATATTATAATATTATATTATAGTTATAAAATTGTAGCAGTTTAAAAAAATTATTATAATTTTTTTTTTAATATATTAATATTGTTGAGTGTTTTTATTGAAGTCCTGGCATGAGACAGTAAAACGGTAAAGTCTATGCATAAAAGACATTTTAAAACTGGCAAACTGTATATGATTTAGGCATTTCAATACAGACCTTCATACAACAAATAAAATAAATTGAGATATTTTAGTCATACTAAAAAATAAAAATAACCTCTGCAAAATAAAATTGCTTGTAGCTGAAGAAATGCCATATAACACTTCCCATTTGACCTTCTTACAACCAGCCTTGACTAACATTTCTAGGCTGTCATTTCCTAATTTCTTGGGTGGTAAATTGCAGAAGACCTTATCATAATGTAAAGAAAGTGAAGATGCCACATATATTCTTACTTTATTGAATCACAGTCATATGTAGTACTGGAAGTTTTGGAAGGTTTTTATTTATTTAATTTTTTTTCAAATTCTTACAATAGCTTTTCACTGGCCTTGTAAATAACCTGCTATTTTCTGTCTGCCTTAATGTTCCAGCTGAGAGCACATGTTCTCCAGACCAGTTCCAGTGCAAGGCCACCATGCATTGCATCTCAAAGCTCTGGGTGTGTGACGAAGACCCAGACTGTGCGGACGGCTCTGATGAGGCCAATTGTGGTGAGTGAGCTGCAGTTATTACTCACAAATCAGAGCCTCAGTCAGCCACACGCGCAGACCCGTCTGAAAGTCTGATTGGGGCTAATGTCAATTCTGTATGCTCCCACAGTCTTCTCTCTCTCTGATGGAGTGAGGCCAGCTTTAATCATGAACCACTCGGCTTGTAACAATTCCCTTGGGCCTGTTTTGTTGCCTGAATGCCTGATTTAGTTTGACAGTGGCACATCAGCGGTGGCCTCAGATATTGCATTCTTCCTCGGCTATGTGTTCCAGACATTTAAAGTGCCAATACACTGGCAAAACAATTTCTGAGGGTTTGCTAGACATATTTAGTTTCAAGTATTTTTCTATATTCTATATTGAACAAACAAGCTGTGTACCTCATTTTATTTGCACCACTCATTTGATCAATACTGAAAATATTCACCTGAATGTCTCTATAGGCAGCTGTCTTCTATGACAGAATCCTAATTGAATTGTAACCTCGTAAATGACAGATTTGGAACACTCTTAGGCAGCAACTCCAGGCAGCATATAAATAACGTTCATCACACAAAGCATGTGGGAGACTTCACTCGCAGGTTATTTCAATCGAGTTTTCCTTTAGCACGTAGCTAAGCTAAATACGCAATTTTCTTACTTTTAAAAAATACAAAAGTTCAAAAGTTTGGGGTTGGTAAGATTTGTTGACATTTTGAAAGAAGTCTACATTTATTTGATCCAAAATATCGTAAAAACTGTGATATTATTACAATTTTAAAATGTAATTTATTCCTGTGATGACAAAGCTGAATTTTCAGCAGCCAGTCCTCCAGTCTTCAGTGGTTCTTCAGAAATCATTCTAATATGCTTTATTATCAATAATGCTCTGCTTCATATTTTTGCAGAAACAGTGATACATTTTCAGGATTCTTTGATGCATATAAAGTTCAAAATAACCGCATTTATTTGAAATATTTGAAACAATATTCAAAACCATATTTGAAACAGTCTTTACTGTCATTTTTAATCAATTTAATGTATTTAATGTAATGTATTTAATTTAATATAATGTAAATAAAATTATTACATCCTTTAAAAGAAATCTTACTGACTCCAAACTTTTAAACAGTAATGAAGTCTTCAATAAAATTAATACACATAATTATTAAAATTTTTAAAAATAAAAGTTTACCTCAGTATAATAAATTAGTTGCAATTAATCTCATTATTTCTGACCAGTCTTCAGAAAGCAGAAGGGAATAATAGCGTTATCAAATGTATTGATGTGTGCATAAAATTAATTTGGTTAAACATACAGTATGTATGTTACACTTTCACAAGCCTAAAATAAGTTTTGTAAAAGGGTAAAGATAAAAGTGCCTTTTGGAACATGCCTTCAATAGGCTGCCTACTGTTTGTGAGCAGCTCACTAGGTTTTGGATCAGAGCCATAGTCTTTTGAACCTCATTAATGATTCATCAGAAGATTCATTTGACAAAGAAGGTCTAACTCTCAAACATTAGACTTATTAAAGATCTATACTGCACGCTGATGTTGTTGTTTTTTTTACTCTCACATCATTGTAGAAAATCATTATTTATTTGCAGTGTGGCACAGCCTCTAACTGGATGTCTTAAAGGTAATCATCCTCAATATATGGTGTATATATAACTGTGACACATCCCAGCAGGGATGATGAGCATGGCTTTCCCATATCGGTCGACAAAAGAAATGAAATCAATAGCTTAGCTGTTGCAGGGGGAAAAATCACATTGTCAGAATTTAATTGAGAAAATTGGTTTGACTGCAATGGCTGAACATATCTGAGGTTGTTATGGATTATCTGTAACTCTCTGTAACTATCTGTAATCTCCCAAATGAGTGACACATCAGTGGAACAGTAGAAGGGTCACTTTTTTGTAATTGAGGTGTGACGGGCTCCTCTGATGTCTCCATTGATTTGTCCAGATGTGACACACTTTATCTACATCAGCCTGCAAGTAATTATAGATCCATATCTTGGCAATTGATGTCAAATGGTGCAATTAACATAACAGACGAGCTTTATTGATACTTACATTTTTGATAATATAGGGGATTACAATCACACAGAAATAAGTGGAAATTCATGCGCATTTAAGATCTATCTTCACGGGAATATGCATTGTTTTATCTCAGAAGACTGTATCTTTTGCAGTGGCTTCTACTGTATGTTGTAACATTCATTAGTGTGCAGTGGCTTCTATTTTGTGACATTCATTAGTGTTTGAAAGTAAATTTTTATCATTGTAACTAAGAAACATCTCACACATTCTCAGTATATTTTTTTCTCAGATGCCAGTATCTCTAGATGTTCCTTTAGATGCTTTCTATCATTATTACATGCCTGCGCCACATTAGAGAATATTTATACAGAAGAATCTATCAAGGGAGATATTCTAGGATGCTCTTTTATTATTTCACACTAATGAAAACTGGCAAGTATTTGCTGTTTGCTTCTCTTAGCCTGTTTTCTTGGGGAGGGGGATCTACTGATCTACTGTAACCAAAGTTTTGATCTGATGATGTGGTCCTCTTGTCTGTTCATTAACAATTCATCTTGGCTCTAGCACCTCAGAAGGTTCTTAGGTTATATAACATAAACAGCACATGCACTCTGGAGAAAGGTAGAATGAGCTCCTTCAGACGACGTAAACGATTGTGCCCAGGTGACAAAGTGTTTGATGTTACGTGTCAAGTGTTCAGGTTATTGAGGATGGAAGCTATCGGCAGCACAGTTAGGTATCTCATCTTATGGTACGTTAGCCTCTTGAGTGTGGGCATGTTTTGAACTTGGTGTCAGATCCGGGCCCAGAACCCTGAGGAAATGATGATTACGTGTCGAAATACAGTAGCACTGCATTAATTTTCATGCACTTTTGAAGCCATTTTCATCTGTGTGTTTGTTTGTGTCTGATGAAAAAGATGAAAAGACCTGTGGACCTCATGAATTTCGCTGTGAGAATAACAACTGCATCCCGGACCACTGGAGATGTGACAGCCAGAATGACTGCGGAGACAACTCCGATGAGGAGCATTGCAGTGAGTCGCTCTCATCTCTCGGAGCACAATAAAGCCTTTTCCACACTTGTGTTTGTACTAAATTGTTTTCACTGTCAAGAAACGTTGTGTGGGATCTTCAGAGGCCAGTTTCGCAGACTATTTGAAGATTTATTTTTGTCTGTTTGTTTACCACTTGTCTGGTCGCTTCTGATCTTGCCCACAGTGCCATAAAGAAAGATCAACTATTTACTTGTGTTTTATGCAATGTCATTTTTTATTTAAATTCCAAAGCCATATGTTCTTTCCATATGACTGTTTGTGGTTATCATGGGCTGTCAAGCTTTAAAAAGGACAAAAATCAAGAACAGGGGAAAAAACTATTTTATACGACTTGACAGCCCACGATAACTAGAAACTGGAGGAGATCTATGATATGTAAATACTCTTTAAAATTAAATTTTTAATTGGCTTTTTTTATTGACAAAAAGTTTACAATTTAATTAGTTTGTTATTTTAATTAACAAAAAAAGTATAAATATGTTTTGTATTATCCTATTTGTTGTTCTATTGATTTTTTTAAAATAAATTAAATAAATTTATATAAATTAATACTATTATAAAATACAATGGTGTTTTGCCAAATAATAAAAAATATAAAAGTCATTTAATTTTGGAAGAAAAAAAAACATAAAATAGCATTCACATCCTGCAGATCTCCTCCAGTTTCCAGTTGCAACAATATTAAGCAAGACAACAGTTTTCAACATTATTAATAAGAAGAAATAATTTTTAGCACTAAATCAGCATATTTTAATGATTTCTGAAGGATCTTGTGACACTGAAGACTGGAGTAATGACTACTGAAAATTCAGCCTTGACATAACCCAAATAAAAAAATATTTTATTAATAATTTAAAAAATAACTATTTTAAATTGTAATAATACTCCATGATGTTGCTGTTTTTACTGTATATTTTATCAAATAAATATTTTGGTGAGCATAAGAGACTTCTTTTAGAAATATAAAAAAATCCAAACTGCAAACTTTTGAATAAAACTATAAGCACATTAGTTTTTTCTTAATTGTTAAAAAATACAAGCATATGGGTTTGAAATGACAAGAGTCTGAGTAAATAATGAGCAGTTATAATGTCCAGGATGTCTTTGCTTTAATGGTCCTTTTTCGTAAATTATGTTATGAAATCAACCAATTTCAAACAGTTTATATTAACAGGCTTTTCTAACCACCCATGTTTTTCTAGCCATTAGCCATCTTCGAGAACAGCCCTTTTAGACGTTCTAATTGCTGATTAGTCTGCAAATAGCTCCTTTTAAGTTCTTGGCAAACTTTCAAGAACCTTGGTAACAGATGGTACAATGCCGATTCACGTCCAAGTGCGAGGCCACTTTAGCACTTTTGATTTGCTCTTGCTGCCTCTGCGAAGGTTTACTTTAGTGTTTTCAATGTGGGCAGCTTCACAGGGCACGGTCAGGGTAGCTGTGCTGCTTCAGCTGTCTTATTCTGCTCTCCTCTCTGCAGAGCCGGTGACCTGTAATCATAAGGATTTTGCCTGCGCCAGTGGGGACTGTATCTCAGCACGCTTCCGTTGCGATGGTGACTATGACTGCGCTGATAATTCAGATGAGGTCAGTGAATGCTAGATGCCATTTGGGGACAACACAGCAGCTGTCTTATATTCCAAAACATTCCCTTCGAGCCATTTATCTCAAAGCTGTTTAATCTCGGTTTTCATACAACATCAGTCCTCATACTCTTATGGCTTCATCTGCAGGTCATGAAGACAGTAGATATTTTTTTAAATTTGATTTCCAAAACCGAAGTAAACTCCCCCTTGCTTTGTGAATTTTCAGAAGGATTGCGAGACACACTGTGAAGAGGATCAGTTTCAATGCCACAACAATCTCTGCATCTCACGTAAATGGTTGTGCGATGGCCAGGAAGACTGTAAGACAGGGGAAGATGAGAGAAATTGCCTCGGAACAGGTAACTTTATTCTATCTTGTGGTCTTTAAAGCTGAGGTGTATCATTTCTGCATTACTAAACATTCACCACTTTCCAATTATTTCCCTAAACATTCCCCGTCAAACATATAGTCCCACCCCAAACTCATGCCAAGATACCAATGCTTGAGATTCTCAAATAAACATTTTGTCATAGCTGTAGAGAGCCATACATGTTTGCACTTTTCATTTAATGAAACCTACAAATGATTTATAGTTGTCATTGCACATTAACCTGGGATGGGAGATGGTATGTAAACACTGAGTAAATAAACATTTCGGCTTTAAATGTTTTATGATTACATTGTCTGGTAAGTTCAAATGCTGTAGCTCAATTTTGTCTTTTAGAGAGTTATAATAAACACAAGTGCCTTTGTCAGCTCTCTAGTGTGTTAACTCCTTAGTTATTTTTTTATTTAACCTAAGAACTTATTTAGATGCCTCAATCATTTATTATGTGCATTTTGGTTTTTAAATGAAGATGTGTCGCATTCCAATTCCAAAATCGTATTTGTTTGCACATTAAGTAGAATATCTGAATTTAATAAAACCGTTTTTAAGATTGTATATTAGTATTTCTGTTTTTAGTATAAGCTCACAATTTGTTGCCACATAATCTGGTACCTTTTACGTCACAGATACGATTTTCAGAAAATGTAATAATTCATGACTAACCTTTACCTAAATAATTCATTATCATGTTTGATTCATATATTTAGATCTGGATAAATGTGTTTTGACATAAAAATAATTTTGCCTGCTACATTGAAATTTACATGGACATGAAAAAAAGCCAAACAGGGTTTTAGCATCAACAGCATAAAAATAACTTAATATGGTCACATGAAAAAAACTATGCACAGTTGTATTAGATTAAGTGGGTGACACAGCTTACCCACTGACACATCTTACCTCACTCTTCATGTACACATCAGTTGTGTATGTATCTGTATGTCTGATTTTTACCATCATCTGTTTTACAGTGCTTCCCTCCTGTTCTCTAAGTGAGTATGTGTGTGCCAGTGGAGGATGTGTGTCTGCCAGCCTGAGGTGTGATGGACATGACAACTGTCTGGACAGTTCTGATGAGGTCAGTCCTCTAGCAAGACCCTCTCACCTTACATCAAGTGCTCCTCTCTCAGAAACTGTGCACAAGTGCACTCGTGAAACAAAAACAAAGACATGTACAAGTAGATATATTGGGGGGGGGGGGGGGGG
>NW_015507650.1:9294-30531 GCF_001515645.1 Sinocyclocheilus grahami
AAAAAAAAAAAAAAAGTGGAGGAAGAATATAGGGGGGGGGGGGGGGGGGGGGGGATTGAGCAAGATACAGCCGCCACTATAAATCCTATGTGGGGGGGGTGGACAGATCACAGCAGATAGAAGTGGACAAACTGGTCAATCAGTTCAAACTGAAAATCAATATGGAAAAAACATTCAAAACCCATTCTGCTTCCATAATCTGAAATATTTCTAAATAAAACACAATTGAAAATAAGAGGGATTCAGCTGAAAAGGAAAGTAGATCAGAAGCAGAGCTTGTTATTACATTTCACTGAAGAATTCGGTCAAGCATTTTTTATTTTGGCATAACATACATTGATGAATTGTGCACAATAAAACCAGGAACATGTATTAAGAAGATAAATTCTAATTTCATAGGTTCCCTACTTCTCTACTTTAACTAGGTTGGCAGTGATGGTCTCACAAACTGACCTTAGCCCCACCAGCTGCTAAACTAGCTATGAATTAAACTAATTTCAGATGGATATTTCAGCAGTGTAGAACAGATTGATAATTTAATTGTTACAGCCTTGATGTGACACTCCACACTGGAATTATTAATTACTTTAATCAGATACAGCAATCAAAAAATGCATATATATATCTATAGAACACTACTACTAGATATTATATACGTGTTCAGAAGATACTATTTGATGATATTTGCATCACACTGTGAATACACATTTTATTAAAAAAATATATATATTGTATATCGGACTCATGTTCCACTCCATGGAAACAGAAGTGTTCTGTACTTTCACCAGTGCAGCAAAGTGTTCCTCTGAAAAAAGTTGATGCTTTTGTTGTGCTCACACCAGATGGACTGTGTCAAGGAGTGCAGAGAAGATGAGTTTCTGTGCAAAAACCATGCTCACTGCATCCCTAAACGATGGCGCTGCGATGATGTGTTCGATTGCGTGGATCACAGCGATGAGGAGAACTGTAGTCATGGTATGAAGATGATTTATAATACATTTACTACCCAGCAATTACACTCATGTTGATGTACAGTGGGGCAAAAAAGTATTTAGTCAGCCACCAATTGTGCAAGTTCTCCCACTTAAAAAGATGAGAGAGGCCTGTAATTTTCATCATAGGTATACCTCAACTATGAGAGACAAAATGAGAAAAAAAAATCCAGAAAATCACATTGTAGGATTTTTAAAGAATTAATTGGTAAATTCCTCGGTAAAATAAGTATTTGGTCACCTACAAACAAGCAAGATTTCTGGCTCTCACAGACCTGTAACTTCTTCTTTAAGAGGCTCCTCTGTCCTCCACTCGTTACCTGTATTAATGGCATCTGTTTGAACTCGTTATCAGTATAAAAGACACCTGTCCACAACCTCAAACAGTCACACTCCAAACTCCACCATGGCCAAGACCAAAGAGCTGTCAAAGGACACCAGAAACAAAATTGTAGACCTGCACCAGGCTGGGAAGACTGAATCTGCAATAGGTAAACAGCTTGGTGTGAAGAAATCAACTGTGGGAGCAATTATTAGAAAATGGAAGACATACAAGACCACTGATAATCTCCCTCGATCTGGGGCTCCACACAAGATCTCACCCCGTGGGGTCAAAATGATCACAAGAACTGTGAGCAAAAATCCCAGAACCACACGGAGGGACCTAGTGAATGACCTGCAGAGAGCTGGGACCAAAGTAACAAAGGCTACCATCAGTAACACACTGCGCCGCCAGGGACTCAAATCCTGCAGTGACAGACGTGTCCCCCTGCTTAAGCCAGTACATGTCCAGGCCCATCTGAAGTTTGCTAGAGAGCATTTGGATGACCCAGAAGAGGATTGGGAGAATGTCATATGATCAGATGAAACCAAAATAGAACTTTTTGGTAAAAACTCAACTTGAGGAGAAAGAATGCTGAGTTGCATCCAAAGAACACCATACCTACTGTGAAGCATGGGGGTGGAAACATCATGCTTTGGGGCTGTTTTTCTGCAAAGAGACCAGGACGACTGATCCGTGTAAACAAAAGAATGAATGGGGCCATGTATCGTGAGATTGAGTGAAAACCTCCTTCCATCAGCAAGGGCACTGAAGATGAAACGTGGCTGGGTCTTTCAGCATGACAATGATCCCAAACACACCACCCGGGCAACGAAGGAGAGGCTTCGTAAGAAGCATTTCAAGGTCCTGGAGTGGCCTAGCCAGTCTCCAGATCTCAACCCCATAGAAAATCTTTGGAGGGAGTTGAAAATCCGTGTTGCCCAGCGACAGCCCCAAAACATTACTGCTCTAGAGGAGATCTGCATGGAGGAATGGGCCAAAATACCAGCAACAGTGTGTGAAAACCTTGTGAAGACTTACAGAAAAAGTTTGACCTCTGTCATTGCCAACAAAGGGTATATAACAAAGTATTGAGATGAAATTTTGTTATTGACCAAATACTTATTTTCCACCATAATTTGCAAATAAATTCTTTAAAAATCCTACAATGTGATTTTCTGGATTTTTTTTTCTCATTTTGTCTCTCATAGTTTAGGTATACCTATGATGAAAATTACAGGCCTCTCTCATCTTTTTAAGTGGGAGAACTTGCACAATTGGTGGCTGACTAAATACTTTTTTTCCCCACTGTATAACTTTGATACTAGTGAATTAATATATCTTTTCTGAGGCAGTTTTCATAGTTTTGACACCCAGCAATGTTTGTGAGTGAGTGAGTGCCATGTATGGTAACCATACTCAGAATTTGTGCTCTGCATTTAACCCATGTGCACACACACTCCGTGAACACACACCCGGAGCAGTGGGCAGCCATATTGCTGAGGCGCCCGGGGAGCAGTTGGGGGTTCGGTGTCTTGCTCAAGGGTCTCACCTCAGTCATGGGTATTGAAAGTAAAAGAGAGTGCTGGTCATTCACTCCCCCCACCGACAATCCCTGCCGGTACTGAGACTCGAACCCACGAACTTTGGGTTATAAGTCTGACTCTCTAAACATTAGGCCACGATTGCCCCATGTATATACACGTTATGTATGTGTTCGTTCGGGTTGTCATAAACATCTTTAATTCAGCAAAATATCCATGTGTTGCAGTTTAAAACCACTTTGATGTTGTTTATTCAGATGCTTTCTTCTGTCGCCCCGATGAGTTCATCTGCAACAACACCCTGTGTAAGCTGCATGTGTGGGTGTGCGATGGTGAGGACGACTGCGGAGACAACTCTGATGAAGACCCCGAGATGTGCGGTAGGATATTCATCTCTCCCAGTGGAATTACATTGTGTTGCTTGGCGAAACCCTTTAATTTGAGTTTTCTGATATTAAACTCTGTCTATATGTAGGGGTCACTGACTGAATTACAAATGAAATACACTATATGACCAAAAGTACATCACTTATACTAGTGGTGTCAGGTTCCAACATAAGGGTCATTGTCAAAATATTTATATATTAGAATGATTTCTGAAGGATTATGTGACACTGAAGACTGGAGTAATGATGCTGAAAATTCAGCTTTGCATAACAGGAACAAATTAGATTTTAAAATCAAATAGAAAGTAGTTATTTAAAATTTTAATAATATTTCACAATATTAATGTTTTTACTATTTGTTTGTTTTTTGATCGAATAAATGTAGCCTTGGTGTGCATAAGAGACTTCATTAAAAACATTTAAAAATCTTTTGACAAGTACTGTATATATTATATTATTATAATGTATATATGTGTGTGTGTGTGTGTGTGTGTGTGTGTAAGATAGACATATAAAAGAGTCAATAGCATTACAAAGCAGAAAAAATCTGCACACACTGTAACTTTTTATTCTAATTTCTATAGCCAAACTACCTTGTTCTCCAGCAAGGCTGTATCGCTGCAGAAATGACAGAGTGTGTCTACGACTTGATCAAATCTGTAACAATGTGGATAACTGTGGGGACAACTCAGATGAAGATGAATGCGGTAGGCTCATTCACAAGTCTCTGATGATACCTTTATCCTCATCAGCACAATGGGAAATCCATCTTTGGTGCTATACTTCTTTCTTTTCTTTTTTTGACAAACAAAGGATCCAGTCTAGATTTTAGTGATTGTATTGTTTTGCTAGCAGTTCCTGAGGTCATTTGGATACATAGTGCTCATTAATCACTTGCATGATCACAGTAAATTTGATTGAAGACACTTTGGATGGTGATGAATAAGATGCCAGCTGAAGGTTGGATTGAAATGGATGTTTTTTTTTCTTCTTTCCCATGGGGCCCAAATCAGAGGCTGTGTCAACTATGCCCAAGCCATGTGGGAAGGCAGAGTTTACCTGTAGTAATCGTAAATGTATACCTACACAACTGCAGTGCGACCTGTTTGATGACTGTGGAGATGGAGGATCAGATGAACAGGACTGCAAGGCTTGTACGTGTTTTGGGGCTACCCAAATTACATGTGATACCAAATCTCTCAAATTAATCTGTCGCAAAACAAGCAATATTGCCAGATTAAAGGCATCCTTGGTGGTTTACATGGAAATGCGTTGTACATCTGGAATTATTCAGGCTTATCTTCCAGATGATTTTTTTTCTTGTACCTTTTTTTTTTTTTTTTGCCTATGACCAAGCATCAAAAGACAAAAAAAATCTTATCATGCACTGTGACAGTTGGGTGCAAGTATAAAAGTATGTCACTTCAAAGCTCTCTCTTTCATTCCAGCTTCAAATGGAGACATATGTGGAAAGAGGATGAATCCATGTGGGGAGGATGCAGTGTGCAATCATACAAACACAAATGCAATTTGCCACTGCAAACCTGGCTTTCAGAGAAATCTCAGAAGCAGAAAGTGTGAAGGTACTTTCAGACTATCTTCCCTGATTCTGTTAGCATTCAGAAAAATTATTCACTGCTTTATCTGAGGGGGACTGGGGATTTAGATTTTCAATTTAAAGGTGAAAGTGTACAATTTCTGCAACACCAGTGGCACCCAACAGAATTTGCAATCTGTGTGCAGAACAACATTAGCTCAACAAGGTTTAGAAATTAATAAGTTCAAAATTCCCCATAACAATTATAACGGTGGGACAAGAATCCTCTGTAATGAATTCCTGTGTTTTTGATATATCTTATATATCATTGTGATATGATTATTAATATTTTGTTATTTTAATGAATTTATTTAAGCAAAATAATATATATTCTCTAAAAACAGTAAATATACCTACTAAAAATCAAATATCTCTGACATTGGGCCATGGACATTGTACAAACTTGGGTCAAACATGGTAGATAAATAGTCATTATTTTGTCAGTTCTGTTTGCTAGTGGTGCAGAAATTGTACACTTTAGTTTCCAAGCTTTTGCTATGAATCCTGTCCTGTCAATCATTTTATCATTTTAAGGTTTTCACACATTTTTTGAGATTCAAAATGCCTGTTCTTTTCGTCAAGCGTTTGTACACTTGTCTACAGCTGTTTAGAAATAGTTAGATTTTTTAGAAATAGTTAGAAGTTAAGCTTAAGATCCTGAAAATCCTTAACCTACTGAAAATGTTTTGCATTTAAATGTACATTTCCAGTAAAGGGATTGTGCACTCACATATAGTGTTTTTTTTTTCTTTTTCTGGGAATTAAGATCAATGAGATGCAGTGAGCTGACCACATCAGATGTTTTATTTTCAAGCACTCAGCATGTGGAAAAAAAACAAAAAACTCATGCACTCATAAACATCACATCATTTCCAGAAAGCGCTATTCCTCAATTCCTTTTGTTCTTCTCTTTTTTACAGAAATCAATGAGTGTCTTAATTTTGGCACTTGCTCTCACTATTGCACAAACACAAAAGGATCGTACAAATGTACATGTGACAAAAATTATAAGGATATGAATGGAAGCTGCATAGCAAAAGGTAAGGATCTATATTTTCTATTGACTTGGCCTTTGGCTTCACTGTGAGACTTTATTTTAGACTTGAATGTTTTAGTAGATCTTTTCATACATTAGCTCTGCACACAGGGCCTAGATATACATTTTAAGCCATTTAAAACAGGAGCAGTAATTATGTGGTACATTTATATTTATGAATGTTTTAAGAACTATACAGTATATTGTCTTCCTTTAAAGTGTTGAGTTTTAATTACTGATTGATTAAAATGCATATTGCTGTGTTAGAATGATTTATCTGCATCTGTAATTATCAAACTGTTGTCTTAAACCCTAAATGGAATTTAGCCACTTTTCATTTTTTTTGCATATTAATAACTCAACGGGCAGGACCAGAAGATCGAGTGCTCTACATAGCTAATGACACTGAAATCCGAAGTTTTGTGTATCCATTTAACCAGAGCCATGGACACAAAGTACATGCTCGCATCGAGGAAAATGCCCGCATCATTGGGATGGATGCTCTGTATCACCAACAAAAGTTTATCTGGGCTACTCAGTTTAATCCTGGTGGACTTTTTTACAAAGATATCCTAAACAGGAGTCAGACTAAAACAAATGTTGGCATCATAGTAAGTATTGTGGGTCTTGTGTGAAGTCTATCATCATATTTTCTCAGGAATATTCTGGATTTTTTTTTTTTTTTTGTATCTTTCCTTATTGGTATAAGAGATTTCAGACAAGAAGTATATCATATGTTGATATTCTCTGTGATTAGTATTAGTAGTTTGTTTGTATTAAATATTTAAACAAAATAATATTTTTTTCTACAAACTTCAATCGTATTTTATCCCTATATCCAAAAAATGGTCTCTGAAATTTTGACCATAATAATTTCTCCTAAACATGTTATCGTACAATCCTAAATATTCTGTGATGTCTTGGCCCACATGGGAATCATCTTGTTATCTGGGTGACTTTTGCAGTGCCCAGACTTTCGCAGACCCAGAGATGTATCAGCTGATTGGGTGACTGGAAATATCTATTGGACAGACCACTCTAGGATGCACTGGTTCAGTTATTACACAGCTCACTGGACCAAGCTTAGATACTCTATTAATGTGGGACAACTCAAGGGACCCAACTGCACCCGTCTGATAACTGACATTGCAGGAGAGCCTTACGCCATTACTGTCAATCCAGTCAAAGGGTAGGAGCATGTTTTCATACTATTTGGGTTATTTTTAAATTCATGTAGTGGGTTTCAAAAGTCTAAATGTACATTGAAAATATGAAATTCAAAATCGCATTTAATGTAAAAAATATGTAGGATTCTGAATTACTTATAGCTCACTTATCAAATAAGCACATTTGTTACATTGGCTGTACTGTATACAAACTGGAAAACTGAGTATGAGAAGTAAAATTATCTTGAGCAATTGTTTAGTAGTTTAATTGAGGATATTCATTTTGTTGATAGTAATTCTTTATAATATTAACTTTTTATATATGTATTTATCAAGTAAAGATTTGCCCTGTTTCAGGATGATGTATTGGTCAGTAATAGGCGACCACTCACACATAGAGGAGAGTGCGATGGATGGCTCCATGCGTAGAGTGCTACTGGATAAGAACCTTAGGAGACCCACAGGTATGTTTTTGTATTTCTCAGTGTGATGGGCATGAGCTCTTTCCTTTGAGTCCACAGCTGTTTTTCTGCGAGTGTGATAAATAAGAGGTTGTTGTTTTGGCTCTTTCTAAAGGAACAAGGTCAAGGTCTGAATGCATTTATGTTGAAGCTTGTTGGTCTCATATCCCGTTTCGGTATATCACAGCATTTTTCTCATTTCCGAGTTTGCGGGAATGTTTTAGATGCAATGACTTTAGGTAAACCTGCAGGCGTGTTCCTCAGGGAAACAATAAGTACCGCTACATTTAACCATGGCCTCCTTTATAGGGGCCAATATTACGCCTCCAGTGCAGCTTTAGGAATCCATCATCTCTAGAAAAGGAACAAAAATGCAACATCCAAGTCTTTAATCAAGAGAGGAAATATAATGAGTCGAGCAAGGCAAACGCCGAGAAATATGGGACAAACTTTTGCTGAGTTTATTTCCGGAAGAGCAAAAGGACACAGATCTGAAGCTTTTGTGCTGAATATGTCCACATTGAAGCAAAGGTTTCTTAAAGGTTATTTAATTATATAAAAAGTTCAATTTAGCACCACATTGACCTAAACATACCAGCTTGATGCTATTTAAACCATTTTGCAGTTCTGCCACAGTCTCACATGACTAAGATTAATGAAACGTACATGTCTAGATTCATTTATTTTGATAAACATTTTACTTTTCATGGATTGCTGTTGCTTTTGTATAATGCTTCAGTAGTGTAAACCCTGCAAACATGGCTGTGTCCATGTTTAAATTTGTGAAGTTTCATGACATTTTGTGCCAAGGTCTTATTATTACGAAAATAACTCTCTTCCCGTCATTTATCTGTAGGGTTGGCGATTGATTATTTCAGCCAGCGTGTGTATTGGGCCGATGCCGAGCTCTCTGTCATTGGCAGTGTCCGTTTCGATGGCTCAGACCCATTGTTGGTAATCGATGGCAAACAAGGTGAGAAGAGCAGTTAAAAGGGAATCTGATAGTATTTTACTTTGTTCATGTATCTTATATGCCTGAAATCGTTAACCATCGAAATTGTTTAGAAGGTTTGTCTAATGTCTTTGCCTCACTTCATGCCTGCACAGGAATATCACAGCCGTACAGAATAGATATTTTTGAGGATTACATTTATGGAACAGGACTGAAAAATGAAGTTTTCAAAATTCAGAAATATGGCAAAAAACCTATTGAACCTCTTGACTTGGGTATTGAAAAAACAACAAATGTCCTGATATCTCATCGTTTCAAGCAGCAGGATGGTAAGATAACACTTGTTCTCTAAATGTTTTCTATTTAGTGCTTTTCCTTTTTTTTGTATAACTTGGAGAGTGAAGATATAGTTCTTTTAGGGGTTATTTTTGTGGATCCTAAGAGATTTTTCTTATAGATTCAGGCTTGCTGCTTCTACCGGGTTTTTGAAAGATAGTTATTTTGCAAAGTTTTGAAGGTCAGAGTGATATCCTTCAGTAGTTGCATACACAGTATTTTGAGAATGTTATCATCTCCTGTTCTTACGTCTAAACTGAAAGCAATAATCCAAGTTCAGCTGACTGTAAACCACCAGCATTGTTGTATTTACACAACTACAGTCTCTTAGGGGGAAAAAACACTTTTTTTTTATTTACCCGAGGTGAACGTGGTTTCTTCATTAGTGTTTTGTTCAACTCTTTAAAAATGAGTATGCCTCAATAGTTATGTAACACCCATTTAATTTTCCTCCCCATGCATTGCATTTGTGACCGCCACATGCGTCGGCTCTCTAATACACTGTCTTCTCAGAAGCTGGCCTCCTCTGCTGTTAGTTTTGGTTGCTATTTGTTATCTGGTTGTGTTAATGGCTTCACAACCTCAAAAAGATCTTTCTTTTCTGGTGGGTTTGTAGTGAGGGGCAGCTGAGCCAGTCCCCACTGACTCATTAAAGTCAGAGATCTAGCCTGGTGGAGAGACTTGTGCACTGCCAGCAAAAGCTAAAAGTTTAGGTTTGATGTCCTCAGCAAAACACTGAAGACTGATACAGATGTTCCCTCATTCTGCTGGCATCTTTGAGCCACAGCTTTCAGAATCTGCAACTTTTGAGCCGCCAGTTCGATGAGTGGCTTTGAGAAATTAAATAAATAAACTGAAAATGTTTTAGATGGCACTTTCCACAAATATGGTACAAAATAGGGCCTGAAACCGAAAAAGGGCCTGACATTTTTTTATTTATTTTTTCTAAAAATGGTAATGGAAGGGTGTTCTAACATTTAGAATGTGTTGACGCTCAACCTCAATATTAAAGTTAATATTATATTCGGTTTCATTTTGTAGGTTTCAAGGTTTTCAACTAAAATTTAGGACCAAAAAAAATATTTTTTTCATTTCATTATAAGGTCCTAGCAATAAACATTTAAAAGGAAAAAAATCCTAAATTTCTCAGAGGCTGTTTTTTTTTTTTATGATGGAAAATGGTGCGGTAACAGGATTGAGTTAAATAAGAAACAACAAATATTGTTTTAATGTAATTAAAATATATTCTTATTATTTTAATTATATTAAAATAACTATTGTTATTAAGTGTTTAATTATAATTATTATAAATTTCAGCATAGATTTATCTAAACATTATTGTACATTCCAAGTTCAATTTATGTTTTATCTGTTTTGTATTCAGTGGCCAATCCCTGTCTACGGATGACCTGTGATTTTATGTGCTTGCTCAATCCTACCGGAGCCAGCTGCACCTGTCCAGAGGGGAAGACCTTGGTCAATGGCTCTTGTATTGACCCCATTGTCTCAGGTCTGAAGGCTCACTTTACTGTAGGGCTGCCCACTTTGCTTTGTTCTTTCCTATGCCCGCTGGGTTTTTTTTTCTTTGTTTGTTTTTGTATCATTTTGTTGGGTACTACTGTTGAATTAATTTATGTCTATATTGTAAAGGTGAATTGTGCCGACCTGCCTGTGAGAATGGAGGACGTTGCATGGCCAATGAAAAAGGAGACTGGCGCTGTTACTGCTGGCCTAATTTCTCTGGGGAACGTTGTGAAGTCAACCACTGTACAGATTACTGCTTAAACGGAGGCACATGCACTGGCTCACCTCTTGGTAAGAAACTCTCAAACAGCTTTATGTAGATTTCAATACACGACTGAATTGTTTGCCTCAGTTTGAGTAGTCAAACTACATGCATACTAGGCTATATGCAACTACCGTGAAATGTTGAATGCTCGGCAGTTTGATTAGGAGTTCTTCTAAATTAATATTTTAAAGACATCTGTAAACAAAATTGTGTAGCAGTGTGTGTGCTTGTAATAACAGTTATAATCTAAAGTTATCCAAGGCAGCGTATGGACGCTTGGTATGTATGCTAATGTGCAATTGATCCGTTTTAATAAAGAATTCATTTGAAATTGAGCACTTTGGTCCCAAATGTAGAAACTTACAAAGGATTGCTGATCACAATCAGTTGAGTGTTTGTGTCTGCGCCTCAATTAAAATTAGTCAAGAGTGTCATATTACAGCTTAATCTATCATAATCAATCAAGGACACGTTGAATGCGTGTGCCCGCCTCGCTATGAAGGGGTCAAGTGTGATGTCGACAAGTGCCTGCGGTGCCATGGAGCACCATGTATCATCAATAGAGATACAGAAGATGTGGCTTGCAAGTTAGTTGTTGTTGTTTTTTAATATCTCTGAAAATGATGTGATGAATTTTAATATTCCAAACATGTTTAAATACAGTTATTATCTTTACAGTTCCGTTTGGTGATTGTATTGGCATACTGTAGGAATTACACGATTCGCCTTTAAAAATCATTCCTCATCTAAAGCAAATTAAGTACAGAATTGATGTTGTGCCATTATAATTCTATTCAGGATAATAAAGTTCCAGCAACTGCAGTGACATTCAAGTAGCTCATAATGATACAAAGCCTAATGTTATTTATTATTTAAGTTCTGTAGCGTCTGGACCACTCAAACACACAATATACAGTGGGGAAAAAAAGTATTTAGTCAGCCACTGACTAAATACACTACTATTTGAAAGTTAGGGGTCAAATTTTTTTTTTCTGAAAGAGGTCTTATTTGCTCACCAAAACTGCATTTATTTGATCAGAAATACAATAAAACCGTAATATTGTGACATATTGCATAAGGGATAATATACATCCAGCCGTTGTTTTCACAACAGGGTGATCAGGACCCCGACGCGAATCTTTGATGATTAGAAAGTTGACAAGAACAGCAGTTATTTGAAATAGTGAAGACATTCATAATGTTACATAAGATTGTCACTTATGATCAATTTATTGTGTTCAAGCTGAATAAAAAAAATACTCACCCCAAAGTTATGAACAGTATTGTATAATTGTGTATAATATCTTTAATTAATAATCAGAATTACTAAACATAGCTGAAATTGCTGAACGCATAAAGTGTGTTGATTTGTGTCTGAGCTTTAACTCATATCTCGAGTGTGAGGAAACATTTGCACAAATCACATAAAAGGTCCTCTTTGTGTCGGAAGTTAGATTAATACTGAAATTTGAATGAATTTTTTTTGAGCTGTCATCACTGGACAGTTTTTTTGTTTTTTGGGGGGGCTATTTCAATACCACAGTTTCTCATGTATTTATGCTTGGCTTTACAGGGACCCACATTTACATTTTTTTCTAACATTTTGTATTTTGTATTTATTTATCATCTTTTTTATTAACATTTTATTTTTAAAAAAGTGTGTGTATATATATATATATATATATTTGTTTGTTTGTTTATTCTACATCACAATATATAATAAATTCTGAATTTAGAATTACTTCAGAATTCATTAAAATCAATTATAAACATCTAGTTAGCTCTGAAAAGCAGTGATTTACAGTGTTGCATCTAGCATATAATATACACTGAATAAGCTGCAGCCTAATGCAAAACTAAATCACTCCCATTATAATCAACGAATTGATTGTGGGATGTTATGCACTTCTGTGCACTCATAATTTTCCACAATCATTTTTAATTGCAAATGCCAGTAAAAAGCCCATACTGTTAAGCCCTGCTTTAAAGAAACTCGGTGGGTCATACGTTCCTGTTTTCTTTATTAATTGTTAATGATTAACAATTATTTGATTAACTGTTTCTTGTTGGTGATTTCACATACTGTTTGCACCTCCTGACCATCTTGTCCTATGCAAGATGTTTACAGTTATCAATCTTTTCCTTCCCATCAGATTTTATTAGCTGCAAACACAGATTGTGACAGAAGGCATATATAACGGATGCTTTCTGAAGCGTGGTGGTTAGCAAGCATTAAATTATCACCAGTTTTATTCAGTCTCCAAACTTAAACGGGTTGTAAATGGTTGTTTTGAAAATCGTCAAATGTTCTGTACAGTTTATATGGCATTTGTGGCAATGACTGGCATAATCGAAAGAATGGAATCAATTTCTATGCAAATGATCTCTTAGTTTTTTTCTTATTGTGAGGTCCCGATAATGTGTTTCATTCACTGCCTCTGAGTCACAGGAAATGTATGGAATGATGGATCTGTATCTGCCAAGAAGTCCTGATAGTTGACCTGAAATTAATATAATGTAAATGAATTCCTTATCAAAGCCTAGAGTCATATATTCTTGGGAAGGCAAAGTTCTTTCCTTCAAAGCACAGTTATTTACTTTCACGATGCTCAGACAACTTGACAAGAAGGAAACATAACAAAGCATGTTCCAAAACAGAATAATCTCCAGAATGCAAACAGATCACCAATTAAGTTGTCTGCCAATGATTTCTTATAAAATGATATATAATTACATATAAAACAAAATTATTTTATGAGAAATAATATAGAGAAGATGGTCAGGAGGTGCAGAGTATAGGAAATCATTAACATTAACATTTCTCTATAACAATTTATTGGGGTCTACACTGAACAAAATGGCATTATTTTAAAGACCATTTTGACTTTTGATAGATTTCTTTCTTTTACAAGGTATTGTTTCTGCCAACTTGAAAATTCACAACACGTTTACAATTGTATCGCTTTCCCCGCTAGATATCTGCAATTAACTCAAGATTCAGCGTCAAAACCTGAGATTGGCTCAGGCACAGACTTCACTTCTCTATCGCTTTTCTACGGCTCACTCTCCGTTCCAGTGAAATCACAAAATAAAATGCAACTGGATGTGTTATACATACTCTGACAGTTTGGATTGTTTTATAAGAAAGCAGCAGTCAACAAGATTTCAATATGCAGCCCCATGATCTGAAACTCCTGAATCATTAGGGGTCTCACAGTTATGAAAAATCTGGAAGGATCAGGGAATTTTGAGTCATTATACAGTCATGGAAATGAGTAAAATACTAGAAATTCATTGAAATTTCTTTATGCGTGAATATGCTCAGCTCCTTGCTCATATATAGAGAAAGTGTGATAATATCAGTCTATTTATTTTATTTATCCTTTATTTTTCAAGGAAGGTTCGCTTGAGATAAGAAATATCTTCTTCCAGGGAGTCCTGGCCAGCAATCTTTGTAAAATGATTTCTAAAAAAACATGAACAGATCATTGAAAAGTCATGGGTGAAAAAGTGTTGAACCCTGAATACTAGAATCCCTGGAGTGAATATAATTTCATGGTCATAAAACATGAAGGATCCTGAAACTATAAGCAAGACACTTGCTGCTCCTCTACAGATCATGCACATGACATAATTGTATTATTGTTGAACTATTCCTAGATTTTAGGCCTGTGTCTGTTTAAGCTGTTAGCTGTTTGATCTCTTTTCTGACTTGCCTTCTGTTTGTTTTGACGGTTGTTTTAAATCAGATGCTCAGCTAATTGGTCAGGGACGCAGTGCGAGAGGCCGGCCCCCAAGAGCAGCCGCTCCGATAACACAGCTGGAGGTGAGCAATGAAGAGAGCTTTCAAGCTTTATAAAGAGCTCTCCTCTACTAATTCAATAAGGATTCAGTCCTTGAATTATTAAAATGAAAAGATCCGTTATTTCATCAGTCAAACGACACATCTGAATATACATCTGGGCTTCGTGTTAAATATTGGTTTAATATCTTTTCAGCTGCAGTAGTGTTTATTTAATTTTGCTTTGATGGAGTATCTAATAATTTCCTGTTCCACCTGCATAGACACCTGGGGAAATAGACTTAATAGTGGCATTTGCTTCTGGCTTTTTCTTGTGTGAAACAGGAAGTATAGCTATCATTGTGCCGTTGGTCCTGCTGGTCATTCTGATTACTACAGTGGTTGCAGGTGTCTTTATCTGCAGAAGACGACAAAGGTACTTTTTTGTTGCAACAATTTACAGCGTTAAAGGGGTGTCAATCTATTAATTTGTAATTGTATTAGCCCTGTAAAATCTGACATGAAATATGAGTTATAAAAACTTTTTTTGTTTTTTTTTAAATATATACATATAATGTGTATAGCAATTATATATATATATATATATATATGTGTGTATGTGTGTGTGTGTGTATTACATATATAATCAATACTATATCTGTAGTATTGATTTATTTAATTTAGTGTATTTGATACATCATACTTTTATGTTAATTTGTTAATGACAAAACATTTTTAATTAATTAAAAAAAAAATTCCTTTTTATTTTTTTTTATTTAACAATTAATCTTTTCATTTAGCTCTATGGTAGTCAAGAACATGGCATATATTATATTATTATGGCAGACGAAAGTATTAAATGGACAAAATAAACAAAAAAAAAATAAACGCTGGATATATACGCATTCAGACATGCATTTTTTTCTGTTGCATCGCGCCTTGCTATTTTTTAGCCTGATGTGCCTTTCAGTGTCATTGTAATCATCTTAATTTGACATCCCTAGTAATAAGCCACTTTGTATTTTGAATGCATGTTCAAAAATGCACAGCACATAAAAACAACAGACATCTGCAGCTATTTGAAGTGCTTCTCTGTCGCAGGGGGAAACGTGTACAACGGCAGCCCATAACTAATGGAGGCATTAATGTGGAGATAGGCAATCCATCCTACAACATGTATGAGGTGGACCATGACAACCACGCAGATGCCGGAAGCCTTCTCAAACCAAATTTCACACTTGATCCCCACAAGGTTTGTGTTTGCCATTTTTTAACACCCTTAATACAAGAAATCTCTGAGGTTGATGATGTAGATCCATAAATATCAATGTGGTAGATCCAGAAAGAGCATGTTTCTGTTCTCTCCTGTAAAATATCTGTTGAATAAATGACGAGTGTAAATATGTAATATTACCTATAGCTTTACACCAGGGCTTTTATCTTTTGCCTGAATCCTCCCACCCAATGAAAATTATTCACTGTTCCTGCGGTTGCTTTTACCTTGAGAATTTGCCTCATTAAAGCTGCAAACATTAATTTGTTTTACCCTTGCACCGAAATAACTCTGACATCTGTTTCTAAAGTCTCATGCCTCTTAAAAGCAATGCTATAATGCTATACTGCTTTCTACTGACTGTTTGTTTCATGCTATGTACGTGTTTCTGTCTAAATCTGTCTTAATAGCAGTGTTTACATTGATGTTGTTTAGTGACAATGACATTCTAAATGTCGACTGCATGCTGGGACAACTGTGTGTGTTCCAGGGCTGGTGTGTAAAATCCAGTGACCCTTGCACGCTGAATATTCACTCTGTCCCTAAGGAAGTAATACCTGGACAGGTGATCGCCTTGGGCTCCTTTGTCTCAATTTTTTGACTTAAGTGTCACGTGTAACAAAGTCATTCTCAATTATATTTTTGCATGCACGTGCCGTGTGCGGTTCGCATGAATGTGTCAAAGCGTGTCGCCGTGATAGTATGTGCATGGCTTTACGGCTCAACTTCTGCTGCGTTTTTTTATGTTTCTCATTTTTTTGTGATTGATTTATGCAGGAGGTGAGGTTGATGGGGTTGTGAGTGACAGTTACGAAATATTTATCATCCTTTACTGACATCAGCATGTCATGATAAGCATGATTAAATAGCACCAATCCAAATGATGATACAGAAACCACATTTGATTCCTGCCGCAGTCCGACTCCTTGAACCTTTTTGAGACCTTTGTTTTCAATTAATTTCATTTTTGTAGTATTTTTATGATTTATTTAATCAATTATTATTTATTATTAAACAATTTGTTTGAATTCATTTATTAATATGTAAGTTTTCCTTTAATATGCCATTCTGCCATTTTTTTAAAGGGAGTATGAATGTCAATTTTCCACAATTTTCTCTCCAAACAGCCAATGAACTACTCCAATCCGATGTACGCGAAGATGTACCTCGATGGTCAGAACTGTCGCAAACCAGTCATCAACATTGACGAAAGGAGAGAGCTACTCCCAAAGAACTTGAAACTTGAGGGGACGATTCGAGAAACCGCCGCATAGCCTGACTACACTTTGTACTCTTTTTTTACTTAAATGTACAAAATGTATAAAACACAAGCAAAACAAAAAAATTTCTATTTCCTATCAGGTTCCAGATATCTTGTTTATATTTGGTTTCTTGGCACCATCAGCATTGCGCCTTCATGTCTGTTGCAATATTTGGAGTCATACTTGTCCGTTTAATTTTTTAGCATTTTTGTTGAACTGCATTTGTGATATACAACTGCTCATTTGCACATTGTGGACCGTTAACAAAACTACAATAGTTAAATTTTTTTTTTTATTTCTTCCTAAGTTTAAAGTACATTGCCTTGGGGCATCATGACAGCTTTGCCTTTTTACTTTCTAGTGTTTACTTCACATTAGTCTGTGAAAGTTTTAATTTCTGTTATAGTATTAACCTCATTTATCATTTAATTATGCTAGAAATGCCATACTTGTGCCATTATAAGAGTTTTTGTTATATTTATGTAACATTTTCTTTTTTATTTCCTCCCCACCGCTTTCTTCCACAACATAGGGCTACACAAGTCAACCACTTGACTTCAGTCAGTTCTCATTGAAGATATGAGTTTAAATCTATCCAGTGTTGTTAACTTTTGCTTCATGATGTGGTTTTACATTTCCACCACCCAAAAATGCTGCAATTATAAACCATGTTTGTGAACCCCAACCATGTGGCATGCTGGGATAGCTCAGCACTGAATGGAATTATTGACAGAGTGCAGTCTGGTGTACGGCTTAACAGCATTCTTGCAGAGCTGAAGTCGGTTTGATGATCATTAAACTACAGTCTGGTAGTTTGAAAGAAGGCTTTGTAAAAAAAAATGCTACTTTTCTGCTACTTTGCCTACTTAAAACTACATTTGAGCTCAGTAATATAACTACACCGGCATCATCAAGCAGATTAAGGCTGACAAAATTGACTTCATCACTGTTAGACAATAGACTTAGGACAAGATATCACATATAGGTCACAAATCCTTCTCATGTCATGGATACCGGAGGAAATCAAACTTGCTGTTACATGGGAATTTTAGAGATTATGAATTAAATCATGTTACAGGTTACTTTCAGCTACTAAGATACAACAGATTTTATAATTTTGTATTTGATTTATATGTCGTTTGGCTGCTTGTATTTTGGAAAAAAGTGTATTAAATATAAGTACTTTTTTATATAAAAAGCAAATCAATATAAAATAAAGACATTTTATTTCCATTTCAAACAGGATTCCTGTTTCTCTCTAAACTTCACTTCATTAAATTCTAGCTTTTGGTTTGAGTGATGTCCTGCTTTGTACTTGGACAGGAGTGTCAGAAGCGGGACAGTTTGAGATATGAATCAGTAAGTTAAAGTTGAGGGGTTCAGGTCTCAATGTTGGTACGGCTCAACTTCTGCTGCGTTTTTTATGTTTCTCATTTTTTTGTGATTGATTTATGCAGGAGGTGAGGTTGATGGGGTTGTGAGTGACAGTTACGAAATATTTATCATCCTTTGCTGACATCAGCATGTCATGATAAGCATGATTAAATAGCACCAATCCAAATGATGATACAGAAACCACATTTGATTCCTGCCGCAGTCCGACTCCTTGAACCTTTTTGAGACCTTTGTTTTCAATTAATTTCATTTTTGTAGTATTTTTATGATTTATTTAATCAATTATTATTTATTATTAAACAATTTGTTTGAATTCATTTATTAATATGTAAGTTTTCCTTTAATATGCCATTCTGCCATTTTTTTAAAGGGAGTATGAATGTCAATTTTCCACAATTTTCTCTCCAAACAGCCAATGAACTACTCCAATCCGATGTACGCGAAGATGTACCTCGATGGTCAGAACTGTCGCAAACCAGTCATCAACATTGACGAAAGGAGAGAGCTACTCCCAAAGAACTTGAAACTTGAGGGGACGATTCGAGAAACCGCCGCATAGCCTGACTACACTTTGTACTCTTTTTTTACTTAAATGTACAAAATGTATAAAACACAAGCAAAACAAAAAAATTTCTATTTCCTATCAGGTTCCAGATATCTTGTTTATATTTGGTTTCTTGGCACCATCAGCATTGCGCCTTCATGTCTGTTGCAATATTTGGAGTCATACTTGTCCGTTTAATTTTTTAGCATTTTTGTTGAACTGCATTTGTGATATACAACTGCTCATTTGCACATTGTGGACCGTTAACAAAACTACAATAGTTAAATTTTTTTTTTTATTTCTTCCTAAGTTTAAAGTACATTGCCTTGGGGCATCATGACAGCTTTGCCTTTTTACTTTCTAGTGTTTACTTCACATTAGTCTGTGAAAGTTTTAATTTCTGTTATAGTATTAACCTCATTTATCATTTAATTATGCTAGAAATGCCATACTTGTGCCATTATAAGAGTTTTTGTTATATTTATGTAACATTTTCTTTTTTATTTCCTCCCCACCGCTTTCTTCCACAACATAGGGCTACACAAGTCAACCACTTGACTTCAGTCAGTTCTCATTGAAGATATGAGTTTAAATCTATCCAGTGTTGTTAACTTTTGCTTCATGATGTGGTTTTACATTTCCACCACCCAAAAATGCTGCAATTATAAACCATGTTTGTGAACCCCAACCATGTGGCATGCTGGGATAGCTCAGCACTGAATGGAATTATTGACAGAGTGCAGTCTGGTGTACGGCTTAACAGCATTCTTGCAGAGCTGAAGTCGGTTTGATGATCATTAAACTACAGTCTGGTAGTTTGAAAGAAGGCTTTGTAAAAAAAAATGCTACTTTTCTGCTACTTTGCCTACTTAAAACTACATTTGAGCTCAGTAATATAACTACACCGGCATCATCAAGCAGATTAAGGCTGACAAAATTGACTTCATCACTGTTAGACAATAGACTTAGGACAAGATATCACATATAGGTCACAAATCCTTCTCATGTCATGGATACCGGAGGAAATCAAACTTGCTGTTACATGGGAATTTTAGAGATTATGAATTAAATCATGTTACAGGTTACTTTCAGCTACTAAGATACAACAGATTTTATAATTTTGTATTTGATTTATATGTCGTTTGGCTGCTTGTATTTTGGAAAAAAGTGTATTAAATATAAGTACTTTTTTATATAAAAAGCAAATCAATATAAAATAAAGACATTTTATTTCCATTTCAAACAGGATTCCTGTTTCTCTCTAAACTTCACTTCATTAAATTCTAGCTTTTGGTTTGAGTGATGTCCTGCTTTGTACTTGGACAGGAGTGTCAGAAGCGGGACAGTTTGAGATATGAATCAGTAAGTTAAAGTTGAGGGGTTCAGGTCTCAATGTTGGCAGCAGTGAAATCAGCAAGGATAATATTCACTCTTGCTATCAGTGTTAACAGTTATAATTCAAAGCTGTTTTAAACCTGCTTGCAAAGACTGTAGTGAATACATTTCCACCGATACATGTTCTGGGTGGTCATTACAAAACCCTTTCCATGTCTAATTTATTCCGACCTGCATGTGGCATTGATGCTGTACAAAATTCCCACAATTTTTTGTACAGGATTGTGTTTAAGACAATAAGTCTTAAACTAGGGTGACACTATCAGGGTAAAATCCTTTAAAACCTTTTAACGAGGTAACAAAGCCAATTCCAAATGAAGGCACGATTCCATGCTGAGTGGAAAGCTCCTTCATTTCCTATTTCCCATGGGTACATTCCTTGAATTACAATGATTCTTGATCATTTACATGGGTTTAATGTACTTCCGTTGAATACACAGTCACATCTGCAAAATGTGTGTGTGTTTTGGTGGTTAGTTTCTGTAACTCAGAAATATTCTTACATGTGAATGTTTTATGAACAGGTTCAGAACCTTGCATCCACAAACAATTTTGTAATGGCAGCACTGATTACTCTATGTATAGCATGTTGCGTATTGTAACAAGACTATGGGGGAAGATCCCTTAAAGGAACACTCCACTATTTTTGAAAAAGGCTCATTTTCCAACTCCCCTAGATTCGTTTTCGAATCCATTCAGCCGATCTCCGGGTCTGGCGGTAGCACTTTTAGCTGTAGCTTAGCATAGATCATTGAATCTGATTAGACTGTTAGCATCTCGCTCAAAAATGACAGATTTTCTATATTTTTCCTATTTAAAATTTGACTCTTCTGTAGTTACATCGTGTACTAAGACCAACGGAAAATGAATTGTTTTGAGCGAGATGCTAACGGTCTAATCAGATTCAATTATCTATGCTAAGCTACAACTAAAAGTGCTACCGCCAGACCCGGAGATCGGCTGAATGGATTCGAAAACGAATCTAGGGGAGTTGGAAAATGAGCCT
>NW_015507650.1:30958-55062 GCF_001515645.1 Sinocyclocheilus grahami
GGTGAGGTTGATGGGGTTGTGAGTGACAGTTACGAAATATTTATCATCCTTTGCTGACATCAGCATGTCATGATAAGCATGATTAAATAGCACCAATCCAAATGATGATACAGAAACCACATTTGATTCCTGCCGCAGTCCGACTCCTTGAACCTTTTTGAGACCTTTGTTTTCAATTAATTTCATTTTTGTAGTATTTTTATGATTTATTTAATCAATTATTATTTATTATTAAACAATTTGTTTGAATTCATTTATTAATATGTAAGTTTTCCTTTAATATGCCATTCTGCCATTTTTTTAAAGGGAGTATGAATGTCAATTTTCCACAATTTTCTCTCCAAACAGCCAATGAACTACTCCAATCCGATGTACGCGAAGATGTACCTCGATGGTCAGAACTGTCGCAAACCAGTCATCAACATTGACGAAAGGAGAGAGCTACTCCCAAAGAACTTGAAACTTGAGGGGACGATTCGAGAAACCGCCGCATAGCCTGACTACACTTTGTACTCTTTTTTTACTTAAATGTACAAAATGTATAAAACACAAGCAAAACAAAAAAAATTCTATTTCCTATCAGGTTCCAGATATCTTGTTTATATTTGGTTTCTTGGCACCATCAGCATTGCGCCTTCATGTCTGTTGCAATATTTGGAGTCATACTTGTCCGTTTAATTTTTTAGCATTTTTGTTGAACTGCATTTGTGATATACAACTGCTCATTTGCACATTGTGGACCGTTAACAAAACTACAATAGTTTAATTTTTTTTTATTTGTGTGTTTATTTCTTCCTAAGTTTAAAGTACATTGCCTTGGGGCATCATGACAGCTTTGCCTTTTTTCTTTCTAGTGTTTACTTCACATTAGTCTGTGAAAGTTTTAATTTCTGTTATAGTATTAACCTCATTTATCATTTAATTATGCTAGAAATGCCATACTTGTGCCATTATAAGAGTTTTTGTTATATTTATGTAACATTTTCTTTTTTATTTCCTCCCCACCGCTTTCTTCCACAACATAGGGCTACACAAGTCAACCACTTGACTTCAGTCAGTTCTCATTGAAGATATGAGTTTAAATCTATCCAGTGTTGTTAACTTTTGCTTCATGATGTGATTTTACATTTCCACCACCCAAAAATGCTGCAATTATAAACCATGTTTGTGAACCCCAACCATGTGGCATGCTGGGATAGCTCAGCACTGAATGGAATTATTGACAGAGTGCAGTCTGGTGTACGGCTTAACAGCATTCTTGCAGAGCTGAAGTCGGTTTGATTATCATTAAACTACAGTCTGGTAGTTTGAAAGAAGGCTTTGTAAAAAAAAATGCTACTTTTCTGCTACTTTGCCTACTTAAAACTACATTTGAGCTCAGTAATATAACTACACCGGCATCATCAAGCAGATTAAGGCTGACAAAATTGACTTCATCACTGTTAGACAATAGACTTAGGACAAGATATCACATATAGGTCACAAATCCTTCTCATGTCATGGATACCGGAGGAAATCAAACTTGCTGTTACATGGGAATTTTAGAGATTATGAATTAAATCATGTTACAGGTTACTTTCAGCTACTAAGATACAACAGATTTTATAATTTTGTATTTGATTTATATGTCGTTTGGCTGCTTGTATTTTGGGAAAAAAGTGTATTAAATATAAGTACTTTTTTATATAAAAAACAAATCAATATAAAATAAAGACATTTTATTTCCATTTCAAACAGGATTCCTGTTTCTCTCTAAACTTCACTTCATTAAATTCTAGCTTTTGGTTTGAGTGATGTCCTGCTTTGTACTTGGACAGGAGTGTCAGAAGCGGGACAGTTTGAGATATGAATCAGTAAGTTAAAGTTGAGGGGTTCAGGTCTCAATGTTGGCAGCAGTGAAATCAGCAAGGATAATATTCACTCTTGCTATCAGTGTTAACAGTTATAATTCAAAGCTGTTTTAAACCTGCTTGCAAAGACTGTAGTGAATACATTTCCACCGATACATGTTCTGGGTGGTCATTACAAAACCCTTTCCATGTCTAATTTATTCCGACCTGCATGTGGCATTGATGCTGTACAAAATTCCCACAATTTTTTGTACAGGATTGTGTTTAAGACAATAAGTCTTAAACTAGGGTGACACTATCAGGGTAAAATCCTTTAAAACCTTTTAACGAGGTAACAAAGCCAATTCCAAATGAAGGCACGATTCCATGCTGAGTGGAAAGCTCCTTCATTTCCTATTTCCCATGGGTACATTCCTTGAATTACAATGATTCTTGATCATTTGCAATTATAAACCATGTTTGTGAACCCCAACCATGTGGCATGCTGGGATAGCTCAGCACTGAATGGAATTATTGACAGAGTGCAGTCTGGTGTACGGCTTAACAGCATTCTTGCAGAGCTGAAGTCGGTTTGATGATCATTAAACTACAGTCTGGTAGTTTGAAAGAAAGCTTTGTAAAAAAAATGCTACTTTTCTGCTACTTTGCCTGCTTAAAACTACATTTGAGCTCAGCAATATAACTACACCGGCATCATCAAGCAGATTAAGGCTGACAAAATTGACTTCATCACTGTTAGACAATAGACTTTGGACAAGATATCACATATAGGTCACAAATCCTTCTCATGTCATGGATACCGGAGGAAATCAAACTTGCTGTTACATGGGAATTTTAGAGATTATGAATTAAATCATGTTACAGGTTACTTTCAGCTACTAAGATACAACAGATTTTATAATTTTGTATTTGATTTATATGTCGTTTGGCTGCTTGTATTTTGGGAAAAAAGTGTATTAAATATAAGTACTTTTTTATATAAAAAGCAAATCAATATAAAATAAAGACATTTTATTTCCATTTCAAACAGGATTCCTGTTTCTCTCTAAACTTCACTTCATTAAATTCTAGCTTTTGGTTTGAGTGATGTCCTGCTTTGTACTTGGACAGGAGTGTCAGAAGCGGGACAGTTTGAGATATGAATCAGTAAGTTAAAGTTGAGGGGTTCAGGTCTCAATGTTGGCAGCAGTGAAATCAGCAAGGATAATATTCACTCTTGCTATCAGTGTTAACAGTTATAATTCAAAGCTGTTTTAAACCTGCTTGCAAAGACTGTAGTGAATACATTTCCACCGATACATGTTCTGGGTGGTCATTACAAAACCCTTTCCATGTCTAATTTATTCCGACCTGCATGTGGCATTGATGCTGTACAAAATTCCCACAATTTTTTGTACAGGATTGTGTTTAAGACAATAAGTCTTAAACTAGGGTGACACTATCAGGGTAAAATCCTTTAAAACCTTTTAACGAGGTAACAAAGCCAATTCCAAATGAAGGCACGATTCCATGCTGAGTGGAAAGCTCCTTCATTTCCTATTTCCCATGGGTACATTCCTTGAATTACAATGATTCTTGATCATTTACATGGGTTTAATGTACTTCCGTTGAATACACAGTCACATCTGCAAAATGTGTGTGTGTTTTGGTGGTTAGTTTCTGTAACTCAGAAATATTCTTACATGTGAATGTTTTATGAACAGGTTCAGAACCTTGCATCCACAAACAATTTTGTAATGGCAGCACTGATTACTCTATGTATAGCATGTTGCGTATTGTAACAAGACTATGGGGGAAGATCCCTTAAAGGAACACTCCACTATTTTTGAAAAAGGCTCATTTTCCAACTCCCCTAGATTCGTTTTCGAATCCATTCAGCCAATCTCCGGGTCTGGCGGTAGCACTTTTAGTTGTAGCTTAGCATAGATAATTGAATCTGATTAGACCGTTAGCATCTCGCTCAAAACAATTCATTTTCCGTTGGTCTTAGTACACGATGTAACTACAGAAGAGTCAAATTTTAAATAGGAAAAATATAGAAAATCTGTCATTTTCGAGCGAGATGCTAACAGTCTAATCAGATTCAATGATCTATGCTAAGCTACAGCTAAAAGTGCTACCGCCAGACCCAGAGATCGGCTGAATGGATTCGAAAACAGTAAAACTCAACTGTTTAACTCTAGGGGAGTTGAAAAATGAGCCTATTTGCCATAGAAGAACAGTGTTCCTTTAAGAACAATAGGCATTTATTTTTAACATGTGCATGATGATGATGATGATGATGATGCATCAGCCAATGTGTTATTACCGGAAATAAATGGAACAATTTGCACAAAATGTAAAATTATTCAAAGAGCCCAATAATATTTACATATTTGCTTGCCCCCATTTTAATTGAAGATGTGTCATAATAGCAACACTATAAATGCAAATTGAACCATTTCACTCAATTAGCCTGTATGTTTAAATGAAAAGCGAAGACGTTTAAAATGCATATCTAATTCATGGAAATACTGAATAATATCCCCAAGAATTACAATAAGTATTGAATTTAAATATAATAACACTAGTAACACATGTCACTTCTGTGACAATTCATCTTACTCCGAGAGTCTAATTTGATCCTTTTTTCTTTCAATTAAAGCTTTAATTTTTATGCCAAAAATTTAAAAACATTCACGTCCATAAATCCAGCATTGACAAATAGACACAACAAAACTGTGATATTCAACATAATACAATGTCATAGATCACTATTTTCCAGAGACGCAAAATTAGATCAATTAACCTCAAAACGGTTTCAACTGATTAAATGTCACAAATGTCAATATTCACATGAAATGAAAAAAATTAAAAATTTGCGTAGATATTCATCAAATGTGCTGAGATGAGATTTTGTGCCATCTAAGGTCGAGATAAATATCTTGCCCAGGGAGGCATTTTTCCACTTGCCCTACCTGAAATTAAATCAGTTCAACAGTTTTTCAACCATTCAAAAGCATCTTTATTATATCTCTGATGTGTATGCTTTATCATCTTTGCGTGGGCTGTACTGAGTTTAATACGTTTCTCATGGTAGTTAAAATGATTAATTCTTGAAATTCTAAGAAATGTTTCTTATGATATTGAACTTGATGAAAGACAACTATGGTGTCATACTTTATCTCCTCGCCGTTATGATAAAAGCTTGCTAATGACGATATCAAGTGAACCTGCCATCGATTTCTTAATGGAGTTGGCTGGTTTTATTCATAGGACAAAATTCGGCATTGGTGTAATAAAACTAAGCCGGAATCCAAGTATTCATTATGGCAATCAATAATGGGAGGAAGAGACATGGTAACAATGAAGAGCATTCTGCACACTGGCACACAGATTTATGTTTCTCATTTAACAACTCTGCTGTATTCAGGTAGACCCATCAATTGTGCTTATCTGAAAAAAACGAGACACAATTCATCTGGATAGAGGCGAAGTGGAAATAGACATTTCCGTTTTCATTGTCCTAGACAATGAAAAAGGTAAATCACATTACAAATTCATGGTTTGTTATTCTTGAGTTAAACAATATGTGAGACATCTAGATTGAACTGCGTTGCATGTGTGATGAAAATGATTTAGCAGCTTGGCTTAAGAGACTCCTGATGGCAACTGAAAAATGATGTCTATTGTTTTGTTTAGTGGCGCTAGTTAATATCTTTGTGATATTTGCATGCATTATTCAGTTATGTCTGAACGTTATCTTGGGAAATGAAGAGAAGGATCGAGAACATTCATAATAATAAGAGCATGTGTCTGCAGTATTATTCAGTTTCATCTCCCGTTCTTTATTTCATACAGATACAAATGACAGATACAGGAGCTTTAATGACAGAAATACTTCAGAAGAAAGATTTGACTTCCACTTCCAAGACTTACATACATTTCACTGTATAGTGCTAGTACAGGACAGGTAATTCAAAGTTTTAATGTTTCCATGTCCCTTTCATATGTTTTTGACAGTGGAAACCTATGTCAAAAAGAATATGTCATTAAAAGTCATGAATACGAAGGTGTATACGTGTTAAGGTTCCAAAAATAATGAAAAATACACTCTTAAAAATAAAGGTGCTTCAAAAGGTTCTTCAAACGATGCCATAGAAGAACCATTTTTGGTTCCACAAAGAACCATTCAGTCAAAGGTTCTTTAAAGATCCATCTCTTTCTTACTTTTTTATGATCTGAAGCACCTTCTTTCGCCCCAAAGAACCTTTTGTGAAACAGAAAGGTTCTTCAGATGTCAAAGGTACTTTATGGAACCATTTAGACAAAAAGGTTCTTCTATGGCATCGTGAAGCACCTTTATTTTTAAGAGTGTATCTACCATTATGCCTGAGGTAAATGTATAGCCTACTGTTCAAAAGATTGTGGTCGGTAAGATTTTAAATGTTTTTAAAATAAGTATTTTATGCTCATATTTTTACAATTTAATATAACCATTTCCTATTTAAATTTTTATTTTATTATTTTTTTGAAATGCAATTTATTTCTGTGGCAAAGTAATGGCAAAACTGAAGTTCCAGCAGCCATGACTCCAGCTGGTTTGGTGCTCAAAAAATGTCTCATCAGTCTTATTACCAGTTGAAAACAGCTGTGCTGCTTAATATTTTTGTGAAAACCATTCAACATTTTTCAAGATTCTAGAAAGTTCAAAAGACAACAAGGTCACTTTGTGAGGTCTAACAGCTGATCAGGTCAAACCTTCTGTCATGGAGACTAAAGGGCTGACCTTCGATGTTGTCAGAACTCTTTGGCTGAAATGAAAGAAACTGTGCGAACAACAGCCACCTCTTCAGTGTTTCATAGATTGAGTTTCTGTTGGAGATCGGTTATAAGGTAACCCCATTTCGGCATGGAACTGAAAGGTGGAGTTTGCCGTAAGCTAAATGTAGCCCAACACCAAGCTAACACCAACCCTACAATCAATGACACTGGCTTGAAACTGGAAAGTATATCAATTGCACTTAGCCAATCCACTCCAAATCTCTGCCTGTTAATCTACATATATTTAAATGTATATAGCTTTAATTTCTGTAGTTTATTTGGATATGCAGATGGTTCTTTTCAACAAAGCATGTAACAGCTATGATAGACATATAGCTTATAAGCAGTAGTGGGAAATATTGTGATGATTCTGTGCCACATCGTGTTCAAGTGTGAAAGGGTCTTCCTGTAAGGAGCTGTGTCATCTCCCTCACTCCAGGCAGTAAGATAAAACAGCAGGAGAGATGATAGGAAAGACACAGTCAAACGTCTCTATTCTGAAGATCAGCACTTCAAAGACTGATGTGACTTAAAATTCAGGACCTGCTTTCTATACATAAAACCTCAGGTTATTTGGTGACATTTTTGAGGATCTTTTCGTGGGCTTTCTAGCCAAAATATCACTCTGGTGAACTTGTTTGTTCACATAAAGAACAAACGTGACACGTGAAGATTCTGTCATCGTTTACTCACCCTTATGTCATTCAAAACCTGTGATTTTTTTTATACATACAATAGCTTTCTGTGGAGATCAGACTGAATTAAAGTCATTAATCCACCATAGCTCTCATATCAAACATAGTCACAAATGACCTTGAGACATTAGAGAATAGAACCTTCACAATGGTTCTTGAAGCAGCATGTTTGAAAATGTACGTGTGAATGAGATTTGACAGCAACACTGTCAGTCTGTTTGACACATATAGCTTTTATTCAGCTTCAACAGACTTTAAGCTATATGGACTGCTTATTTGGAGCACATAAAATGGTGCGTTGCAACATAGGCTCTCAGGCACCTATCCATACAATTCACTGCAGTTTCCATCTCAAGTGAACTCTAGTGGCAATTCCAACAACTTTCATTCCTTTTCACACAAATTATAGGGCCAGATTATTGAGTAATAAAGAAATTTTGCACGGTTCCTTGCACAATACTATGTAACATTTTACCATAGTACATGATTTCTAAACTAACAGACTACACCTTGATGTTGACATTACATAAGCAGCTCCATATGGATCCTATTTTAGTAAACTAATGTAGTAAACTTGCTTGATAGCTCACCCGGCACAGCATTGCACTTATGGACCACTTGGATACGAGTCCTGTAAAACACTAATTACAAAAAAAGAACTCAAAGAATTGTAGAAGCAAGCTGAAATAGCGAATGGTTTGTTTTTGTTAGTACTGTTGGTTAAGTTTATTGTTGGTGGTTTTTATCAAACGCGATAGAGCATTAACCTTTTAGCACAACTCAACGGACATTTTATTTCTGAACTGCTGTGATACATTCAACAAGCAGCATAAACAATGCCAGGTTCACATTGATCTGTCTTCGGATAAAATTGAACACACTTTTAGCACCAGAACTGCATCAGTTTAAATTGTATAATTGGCATTTTTTTTAATATACTGTCAAACCAAAATGTATTCAGACACCTTCAACATTTCACACATTATCACAGTTTATAGAGTATATGTCGAACATCACCTGACCAAACCCAGAAAACAGGTCTCATTGCTTCCGCTTGTCAGAGAACGTGTTAACAGCAGTATTAAATAATTGCGATATCTATGGACTTTTAAGATAATCACTGAAACTAGCTAGCTGTTTTTATTGTTGACGTTTTATTCCATTTTTATATCTAAATGTGAAAAGAATAAAAATAAAAAAAACTTTTAGATATCAGTCCGAATATGTGATGGACATTGGTTATGATCATCACTGGTATCTACTTTGAAGACATCTTGAGTAAAACTGCTTCATATTTAACTAAGCATATGCAAAACGCTTGAACCGGAAGCGACGAGACCCGGTTAACAGAATACGGAAGTCTGTTGCGCATAACCCCTATTCTCTATAGTTTAGAAAATGGTAATAAAATATGACAAGAACTCAGAGTTAAACTGTGTCAGGACAAATTCATCTTGATAATGTCAGATAACACTAGGGTTGCAAAAAGGTGGAAAATTTCCAGTAAATTTGGGAAATATTCCAGAAATTTTAGAAACTTTAGAAGATTTTTTTTAATATTCCAGGGATTTTTGGAAAGTTTCTGGAAATTTACCAGAAATGTTCCACGCCTTTGCAACCCTAGATAACACAAACAAAACATGGTCAAGTCAAAGGGTCTGAATAATTTTACTGGTAGTCCACTGTATGAACATTTTTTGGATATAATACGTCACAGTTTACTTTATTTTGCTATCCTCACTTACATGAACTATAGTGTCCTGCACCCACAAGTAAAAAAATATAAAAAAAATTATATCTGGTGTATGAATAATTTTTGGGTTGACTATATGTGCGTGGTTTTGGTTTTGGGAAGGAACTGCGAAAAAAATACCTTTTCTAGCATTTCTCACAGTAAGCTGTTGTCTTCAAGAACATTTAGGAGATTTATTTCAAATACTGTAAAACTCAAATTGAACCACACTTCACTCTAAAATCATCTTTGTAACACTTCCTAGAAACTGATGCACAGACTATTTTCTCTGCAGTGATGCCTGCAGACAGAATAGAATGGAACATTTCACCTTCCTCTGTATCAATAAATATAACAAGGCCTTTTCACAACTGACAGTCATTTTCCTTTTTATTTCCAAAGGAGGTTTAGACTAAATTCCATACATACACACATCCAAACAGATATCATCTTTCCATCAATAGTGTGATCAGCACAAGCATTGAATTAGGGTTTGTTGTATCCGTCTAAAATAGCCTGCTATTTCATTGTAATGCCTGAATACTCCATATGTGAATTGTGGAAATGTGAATCTTCCACAATTGATCTTGACCTTCTTTTTTCACTAGTGCAGTTTCCAGTATGTTATGCATTGTGTACTGCAAATGTGGAAAAAGAAATAAAACATATTATTACTGCTCAGAAGGGTGATTTAATTCCCTTGCCATATATACAATTGTTTAAATAATGGGTTTATAAAATCTTTCTCTTAAATGTTAGCTGAAGTTTAATTGACCTAACACTTTTTGTAATATCAAATTACAATACTGACAAACCTAATCTAACAGCCATTGGTCACACTTTATGTTAAGGTCCAATTCTTGCTTTTAACAAACAATTAACTACGACTTTTGCCTCAATAAACTCCTAATTTGCTGCTTATTAATAGTTAGTAAGATAGTTGTTAAGTTTAAGTATTGGGTAGGATTAGGGATGTAGAATATGTGCTTTGCACAGTACTAATAAACAGTCAACATGTTAATATTAGGCATGCTAATAAGCAACTAGTTAATGGTGAGAATTGGTCCCTATACTAAAGTGTTACCTAACCATTTGAGTCATCCAATATAACATTGCATGCTCAGATATCAGAATTACATTTATCTTTTTCTGAGTTAAATTGGATTAAAAATTTAGCTTTTATTGGCCATTTCGTTCTTTCACTTATACAGTAAGACAGCAGTGACTTTAAGAGGAACCATCATTAATCTTAGGGAATACTGGACACATTGTATGCGCCTGTGTCACTGATTAGCAAACTCATCTGTCTTTTCCCTGTCTGTGGCTTCACCTCCTACTGAATTTGATGGATCTTTCTCTTCCTCAGCAGTCCGGTGGAGCAGAATTGTCAGCGTGAGGCCCACCATGTGAGGCCCAGATGGGAGAGGTGGAAACTATCACCTTAGACACAACAGTAGTCTTCTTTCTAAAGGATCTTTAAAAGCAGACTGAGGGCTTTACTTTGAACAGTTGAAGTGATGGACGTTTTGACTGAAATGCCTGTAATACTCTGAGAAAAAGGGAAATGGAGTGAAAAATGATCTTGAAACCTTATTAAAATAAATTTGTGTTTGTATTGCATTGCAAAGTCGACGCTAGCGCGCCATGATGTCATAGTAATTATATTTCACAAATGTGTGATTTATTTGCCAATATGACAATTAGCAAATATCATTCATTTGAAATCTTAATTTGCCTCTGAAGCGTCAGAACCGTTTCAAACAATCACTATTTGCTCAATGGACAGAAGACAGATCTGAACAATGAATTATTTCCAGGGAAATATGATGAACATTTCATAATTTATTCATGAAGGATGACAATGAACCCAAACAGCCACATGAATAATTGTGGAGCGATTCATAAATATCTTGAATTACAAGCAAAAACCTTCTCTAATGACAAATTACAGATGCTTGCTGCTGCCAGCAAACAGTAAAGAGTGTCATAATCCAGCTTGCAGTTTGACAACAGAAAAAGAGAAAAGGGAAGGTGGAAAACATGAAAGGGAGGTAGATTCAAAGGACCTCCTGCTGGTTTCCAAGTTCAAGCTGAGGATGAGTGATTTGAGCTTCCATCAGAAGAGACCTGAGCACACTGAGGGAAAATGCTAACCGTGTAGAACAGCAGCTTTCCCCGCTCATCTGACTCAACTCATCCTTGTCAAGGTGAAATGGTTGTTTGCAAGTGAAAAAAATAAAAGGAAGGAAAGAACAACAAAAGCCTGGAGGGGGCTCAGACTACTATTCTCCTCTGACAGCCATCGAATGCTTTCTGTCAAGCTAATGGGATGCCAACGTGGGTTTAGAAGAGAGCAATTAGTCCCTGTTAAAATGATCAAACAAACAGGGTGAACACCGAAAGAGGTGTTTGGGTCTTTGGATTAGACCAAAGGAAAAATAACACTTTTAGTTTAACCCTGCAACAAAATGTAGTGTATAACACATTATATAAATTCAGTTATATAATTTACATAATTATAGTAACAATTTTATTAGCTTTTTGCAAATAAATATATTGTAGTTGGGATATTTCACAAATGTCACGATTCGATTCTCATTCACAAGCTTGCGATTCGATTCGATTCAATGTCGATTATTTTGGATATACATCAGGTACAGCACATGCCAAATTTTCTCAAGGGAAAAAAAATCTCTCAACTAATGCTGTAAAATGTACATGAGAGTCAGTTGGTAATTCATTACTATAATACTGAAGGTTAAAATTGACTGATTTGTTAAAATTACACAATTAAGTTTTTAAAATAATAAAGTTACAATTACATAATAATATTTCTACTTCAATTCGTTTTTTTTTATATAAAAATAATGGTGGCTGTCATAAAAACTTGATGGATTTATTCAAACATAAATTAAACACTGAAGAACAGTAAAATGTATAATGAATATGTTATATGGTGCATATATTTAGCTAAATGCCCCTCTCTACAGTTTATTTTTCTATCTGACTAATGAGTTTATGGTCCCTGAATGTTTTTCTGAGGTAAATGTGACGTTATGTGACATTTTTTACAAGACGTTATATTGACGTCTTTGCGCAGAGGAACACTGATTGAGCGATTACATGAGACAGCATAAGGCTTGTAAAGTTGTACTCTTTCTTTTAACTTACCATCGGATGTTTAGTCATGTTTATTTTGTGCCGAGACTGGTATTGATGTGGAGGAGATGATCAGTTCACGTGTGCCTTGCGCTGCCGCGATCTGTCACTCCACATTAAACAGTGCCAAAACGGCATTTATTGTTTGAATACTGCAATACAATGGACAGAATTTGAAATCTGAGACTTTGTTTCATTTTAAAAGTACCAAAGCACAATGCTTATTGCGATATATTGGATGGGAGGTGCCCTTCAATGTTCCGTCCATTAACTGAAAACAGGCTAGACTAATCGATTCTTAGGATTTAAGAATCAATATCGTTCCGTAAAAATGAGAATCGATTAATATCGATATATCGATATTTTTACCCAGCCCTAATTTATCATGTTAGTGACAGTAAAGACGTTTAGAAGGTTACAAAATATTTCTATGTCAATTAAATGTTGTTGTTGTTCTAAAAAAAAAGAAGAAGAATTGCGACTTTTTATCTCACAGTTCAGACTTTTTTTCACAATTGTGACTAGGGCTGCACGATAAATTGCATGCAATGTTTAACGCGCATCTTGTCAGTAAAGCCGTTCTGTAATCAGTAGTAAATCTCCATCACATGCGGGCTTTCACATGGAGCAGCATTTACTACACAGAGCAGTTGCTCACTGACAAGCTGCGCAAAATATGATTGGGATTTTGTGCAGCTTGTCAGTTTACCGCTGATTACAGAACCGGCTTTACTGGCAAGATGCGCGTTAAATATTGCATGCGATTTATCTTGCAGCCCTAATTGTGACTAAATCTCCCAATCCCAATTCAGACTTAAAAGCTTTTAATACTGACTTTTCATTCTATGGCAGGAAAATAGTAATAAAAATAAAGATTTAAGATGTAAGTCAGAATTGTGAGGGAATGTGTGTGTGTGTGTGTGTCTGTGTGTGTGTGTGCGTTAATATACAATACATAATTAGTATTACAATTTCTAAAGTCTTAGCTAAGACTTTAAGGTGTCTATACACTAACCAACTTAGTCTCAGTTGTCAATCATATATGTTTACAGTCAGTGTGACACTTTTTACAGTGTCATAATATCATTATTCCAAAAAAAACAAACACAAAATAGACAATAAAAACATATTTTCCAATAAGTACTTGTCAAGCTGTCAACCAATATAACAAACGTTTTTGTTGTCTTTTTTATCTTTTTTTTTTTTATTATTACATAAGGATTAAATAAATAGAAGGCATTATAGTATGTATGACTCTAAATGACTGGTGTTCTTATTCTATTCCATCATTGTCAATGGGTGTTAATGGCAGGTTGAAGTGTTTATGTGCCATTACAGGTGTTTTTCCAAACACCGCAGAGACTCTGATTCAGTTTTATAAGGTAAAATTATCAGCACATAGCAGGGTAGGCTGTGCATTCATATTATACAATTATTTAGTTTAGTTGCTGCTCTCACAGTATGATTACATTAATTTTCCTGGGTCATAAGTCCAGTACTACATAATTCTGTACTTTGTGTTGAACCACAGATGTAGTTCTATAATCATGTACATAATTAAGCAACATAGCAAGCATCAATTTTCCTGTTCTTTCATATGATCTGAAAGTACAGTGAATAGAAGCAGACATACAACTTCAATTTATCAAAAACTATCTTATACGTAATTTACTGTATGTATAAATATACAGTGCAAATTGCATTTTAAATCTATGATGTGGCAAATTCGTCATTAAATAAATCAATTATAGATGTTTAGCTTGGTTGCCAGTACCCTGCATTGATGTAAAGTTTAAACAGATTATAAAGCATTCAGATGTTTACAGCAAATCTGTTATGTTAGAAAACAGTACATTAAACTACAATACCTTTTTTATCCCAGATATGGAAATGGATTTTTCAAAAGTAAAATAACAGCTCTGACACTGCAGTGAAACAGTGTTACACTTATTGAACTGAATCCCACAATCAATAGTGGTGTCTTTTGAGTGAATTAAAGTAATTAGATTGAAGAATTAGTGCATCAGCACAAAGCTCTGGATGTCTCCTGCACATTAGGGGCAGGACCTAGTTTTTCATGTCTAATACTCATTAGATTACAAAGAAAAAGAACAACATTAGTCAAACCATTTTTTTTTGTTTCAGTATTGTTTTCCTCAGCTGGATTGGTTGAGTGTCTTTTATGAGTGAGTGAGAGAGGCAAAAGAAGCTATTTGAATGGTGATGGATTATTTTTTATTTCAAATTGCCACCTAATAGTGCTACACCATCAGAATGAAAATCTTGAAAGCAAAGAAATGCATTACAATAATAATTTCTGTGCTTGATTTCCTTAAAAGCAACTATAAGTCATGTCTTGGGAAATGTATGCCTGATGATGTGCGCTGTATAAGGTATAGACTCTGGATAGTACATTTTAGATGAGCCTGAATTCTTCAAAGCTTAAATTCCCATTCTTCTCACTACATTCCATGTCCTTGGTTACTGTCAGGATTGCAATTAAGCCTACGCCTTCTGCCAGTTCACACCTCCGTCTTTTCACACAGGAAAAAGGATATAGTAAATATTATTTAAAAAAATCTATAATACTAAAAATCTAATGCAGAATGATTATTATATAACACAGACTATTTTACATAGTCCTTCAATTATGACTCATTCCTATGTGGGGATAAAAATTCAATAAAAATGCATTTTAAAAAAAAAAGAGCGTTTTGGCACAAGTGTGAGATTGTGAATGCTGGCACCCCTCAGAGATACTGTCTCATCCCAAGGTGTTCTCTTCGTGTTCAGCTCTAACAGTACTATAACTTGCAGCAGTAATCAAGCCATTACATTTGCTCACAGAGAGTGTTACATACATTCAGAAAGGTTTCTGTGCTCTAGTACAAGTGATACCTATCATAGCACTCAGTCATTACATTATAAGCTATTTTGTGAGTTGTATCAATCAATTGGTCTGTTTAATTAATCACAAAATCACTGACTCCCAAGCCGATTAGTTTAAAACACAAATTAATTCAGCAACAAAACACAACCACCGTTGTAGTCATAATTTGCTTCTTATTAATAGTTAGTAAGTTAGTTAAGTTTAAGTATTGGGTTGGGTTAAGGAATCTAAAATATGGTTATGCAGAATAAGGCCTTAATATGGGCTTTAACTACTAATAAACAGCCAGTATAACATGCATGCTAATAAGAAACTAGCTCATAGTGAGAAATGATACTAAAGTGTTGCCCATAATATTAACAGATACCATTTTTCATTTTAATAATGTATTAGTAAATGTTGAAATTAACATTAACTAAGATTAAATGCTTTAGAAGAATTGTCCATTGTTAGTTCATGATAACAAATGCAGTAAACTAATATTAACAAATGAAACCTTATTGTAAAATGATGATAATGAAATTAAATAAAAAATATAATAAAATCTTTATAAGAGATGTGTAAAATTAAGTAGTTAGATTAGCTCTGCAGTGTACCAAAAATTGAACAGGACGCAAAGCAGAGAAACGGTCTGTGTCGAGGGAGAATCGAGACATGAACGTACGCGTCCTTGAGGTTGATCGCTGTGAACCAATCGAAAGGATGGACGCATTGAAAGATGCATTTCTGTGTCAACATCCTGAACGGGAGCTTGTGAAGGGCCCGGTTCAGTATGCGCAGGTCCAGGATTGGTCGTAACCCACCACCTTTCTTGGGTACGATGAAGTATGAACCTGACCTCATCTCGGCTGGAGGGACCGGCTGTATCGCGTCCTTTGCCAGCAGGACAGCGATCTCTGCACGCAAGACAGGAGCATCCCTGTCCAGCACAGATGTGAACCGAATGCCCCTGAACTTGAGAGGACACCGGGCAAACTGAATCGCGTAGCCGAGTCTGATGGTTCTCAAGAGCCAGCGAGACGGCCTGGGGAGCGCTAACCAGGCCCCCAGCGACCGAACAAGCGGGACCAGGAAAACCACTGATGTACCCGCAGTGGGGCAGCGGAGTGAAACACAGGGACCCAACCCGGGAGGCTGTGCGTCCCAGGGTGGGGTCTGAGTGCGCGGCGCGCCACTTACCTGGCTCCACAGCTGGGCAGGGGGCTCGCGAGTAGGCATAGCGTCCCTAAACCGGACCCTGCTGCCCATAGGCGAAAGGAGAGGGGGACAGGCGTGTGGAGACTGGGTCTCGTGCACTGCCATCCTCGCCCTCTTGGGACCTGGAGGCCAAGGAAACTGCTCTTTTATTGAAGTTTTGGGTACCACCGGCTGGGTAGCCAGTGGCGGAACAGAAACAAACGGGAACAAAAGATTCTCCACCCTGCCCCCCTCCGGGGGAAGGAGTGGTGCGGTCACCATCTCCTGAAGAGCAGGATCGAAGAGCTCCGGGTCGCCCATCTCAGGGACGCCACCTGCCCTGGCGCTTCACGGGTTTGGCAGGGGCGGAGGCGGGCTGCGGTTTCCTGCAGTCAGCTCCACACTGCGGCCGTTGTGAAGGCTGCTGTTGTGGCCACGCCGGAGCGGAGATAGAGGCCACAGGAGGGCGCTCTCGGCGACGAGCCCTGCTGCCCATTAGCGAAGGGAGAGGGGGACGGCCGTGTGGAGACTGGGTCTCGTGCACCGCCATCCTTGCCCTCTTGGGACCACAGGCAAAGGAAACTGCTATTTTATTGAAGTTTTGGGTACCACTGGCGGAACAAAAACAAGCGGAAACATAAGATTCTCCACCCTGCCCTCCTCCGGGGGAAGGAGTGGTGCGGTCACCATCTCCTGAAGAGCAGGATCGAAGAGCTCCGGGTCGCCCATCTCAGGGACGCCACCAGCCCTGGCGCTTCACGGGCTTGTCAGGGGCGGAGGCGGGCTGCGGTTTCCTGCAGTCAGCTCCACGCTGCGGCCGTTGTGAAGGCTGCTGTTGTGGCCACGCCAGAGCGGAGGTGGAGGCCGCAGGAGGGCGCCCTTGGCGACGAGCAGACAGAGGGGCTGCAGCCGGCAGTGGGGTGGAGACAGCAGCAGACCGCCGGGGCAGGATATGTCGAAACGCCTCTTTATGTATATATGTATATATATATATATAAACTTATGAAGTATTAAAATAACAATATCCTTGTTTATGGAACTGTTGTATATATGTGGCCAATATGGAGAGAACATGCTGGAAGTAAAGACAAACCTTTTTGTTGGGACACTGAGATAAGTCAGAGTTGAGAATAATTGTAAACCCTCAGTCTTTGAAACGTCTGAAGCAGTGCCTGAACCAGTGAGATAAAAACCTGTGTTTTCTGAAAACCAATCACTAATACTCAGAGGAGCAGAGATCCAATTAATCTTTGGTGACATGATCTTCAGAGGGATGGCTCTTCTAACTCCTTGTGACATGCTGGGTGCTTGGATCAAATTTCTACATGTTTCTCTCTCTGTCAGCTCTCTCATAACTGGTTGTCTGGTTGAGTTACAGCTTGCTTTATCATTCACTGCACTAAAACAATGAACAGGAAATCAAATAAACCCAGTTTGGTAGTGCATGCTCACAGTGGTCACTACTGGCTACAGATGTTTACTCAAATTAAATAGAGAAGACATGATTGAACTGACTTGTGTGGTATTATTGTTTGGTTGTTGATTATCCATTATGACAAAATGTTTATTAACAAAAAAATGTAGGTCACAGGACAAGCTCCAGGTCTCTAATATTTCTAAATAACAAAATAATTTAGTATTCTCATTATTATCAGCCCTAACAGTATTACTGCATTAGATGGCACCTTCTGGGCAACATTTTTCATTTTCTAACTGCATTTCTAAACTAAAGTAAAAAAAACAACAAACAAAACAAAATAAGTACTCTGGAAATGTCACTGTTCACTTTTCTGGTGGCAAAATGTCATCCTCATTCTATGCAAGTTCACTTCACCAGATGATTTCCAGGAACAAATTATACCTGAGTATCTTAGCATCTGTGACTAATCTAAGTTGCTTGGATTCAAAGCACCATTGTGAACTAATCCATGTGTGCATTTTAATTTGTGTCATGATGATGTAATTTTTAGATCATTTGTTCATTTGTAGTAATTAGTTGTTTTCTTGATGTTTATGGTTAAGACTGTATGTGAATCAACAATTTTAAGATGTTTATTAGATGGTTGTTTACAATAATTTGAACGCAATGTTTTCCAGATCACCTGCCCTTTAATGTAATCAAATTAAATATAAAACCAAAGCTATCTGCCACTATACATTAACATTTTTATAGAAAATATTTTATAGTTTGTTAGAAAAACAAGTTATGCTCAGAGTCTAGAGCAGGGGTCACCAAGTTCGGTCCTGGAGGGCCGGTGTCCGGCAGAATTTAGCTCCAACCCTAATCAAACACACCTGAAGCAGCTAATCAAGGTCTTACTAGGTATACTTGAAACTTCCAGGCAGGTGTGTTGAGGCAAGTTTGGAGCTAAACTCTGCAGGACACCGGCCCTCCAGGATCAAGTTTGATGACCCCTGGTCTAGAGCCTAGATCATAACATTATAACAGGCAGGCACCTTCCAAGTAGAGACCTGCGCTATCGCGGGACGCAGGGACCCAACGCAACAGAGTGCGGCGTGGGACAACACTTGATGGGCGAGTGCGGGTGCGGGTGTGGGTGCGGGTGCGGGCAGGTAGAAACTTGTGTGTGCGGTATGCAGGAGAATAAGTATGTTGCGCATGTTGTGTCGGAGCGCTGAACTTCTGATACGTGCAGCATGATTGCGTGAACATTTCTGAGTGCCAAAATCGATAGCTCTGTAAAGCAATATATTGTGAGAGGGCCGTGTGTTACCGCGTCCCAAACGACTCAAAATAATAAACCACAAAGTTAACAAAACGATGTACTCCACTGTGCTGAGCGAGAGCGCTTCTCTGCTGTCTTCACGTGCTATCGGAAACTGCATTAACGCGCGATAAAATAATTGTCGGCGTTAATCAATTAATGCGTTAACGCGATAATAACGCTTTAACTTGCCCAGCCCTAGTAAAAATAAAGTACTTTACCATAATAATTAAACATAAATTGATTCATAACAAAGTTATACAATATTCAGTGAAGAGCAGTGAATAATTCTCTCTTTTTATTTTGTTGTTTGGTTAACAGATGATGACAGACAGCAGCAGGTTTATACAGTAGGATGCTGTCTCGGAATGTACAGATACTGATTAGCATTCGATTAATTTTCAAACTGTTTATTTTCACTTAGCTAAGACATAACTGACTGTGTTTAGGGAAAACTCACAAAGACGGATATCCTGACATACAAAAAGCACAAAGTAGCCTATATTTGGAAACGCTTGGGAAACAGTGTCTCGTCCGCGGCTCAGTGCGAATTTAACTCATTTTTTAGTATTGACCAAGAATGGCAGGAGACTGAACACGGCAGACATGTTACATGATTTCACTGATTTGGATGTTACGTAGAAAGGGTGACAGTGGACCGCATTTAGGAAAGGAACATTCATGTTTTCATAACTGCCGGCCAAAATCAAAACGAAACTGGAATTAAATCAACTTTGAGAGAAAGGGGCCACCCTGGTGTTTCGGGGACCCCATGCAACATGCGTACTTTGCGTATAGGGAGGATCGGCTCTGCTCGCGGGTCATTCTTGGAAATCTTTTTTCCAGGTTTTTATCACTTTATTAAAATTATGCAAAACAAAATGACAATATTTATTTTCACGAGCCGTCGCTTATTTACAGGCTTGCTGTGTTAAGTTTAAAAGCTTAAAAGCTTACAGGCTCCGTCTGCCTGCAACGTCTTCTGGGATTTCTAACGGTTCGATTCTCTCAGGTCTGCATTCGATGCATCCTCGATATCAAGAACACATCCGGGCACTTTAATGCGTCCTCTGTACTTGCGTTCTTGAGTATTGGAATTGAACTTCGACAGTTAATGATGGGGTAGAGCGAGAACACAAGGACGCAAGATCACTTAAGAATGCATATTGAGAAACGGCCCTTGTTTCTGTGTTCCTTAAGTTCTGTTATTTTAGTTTCTCTTCCTGACTCGAACAAACAACTACAGCTCAGAGAGAGTAGTTATTGGAGTAATGATTAAATGACTAATTCACAAAGACAGTCACTTGTTTATTCAATTCAGTAAACTTTATTGTCCCCAATGGGGGAATTTGCCTTGGACCCTTGTACACACATACACTGATCAAACATTACATTACATTAAAAACAAAACAAAAAACAACACAAGTAACAAGTTTAAAAAGTTAACAAATTTAACAAGTTTAAAAGGTTAAAATTACATATTTAAAAGTCTAATCGACGTAGGTACAAAAGATTTCATAAAATGATTGTATCTACACACATGCAGTCTTCTGCCAGAAGGCAGCAACTCATATTCGGAATATAAGCTATGTGAGGGATCAGATAATATCTTAGTAATTTCCTTAAGGACTGACTGCTCATAACATGATTCCAAGGATTGATATTTCCTTTTCCCTATAATTCCCATAGCCATCTTTACCAGACGTGCAAGTTTAGCTTTAGATTGGACTGTGATGTTACCAAACCACACAGTGTAACCATAGTGTATTATACTTCCAGTTACAGCCTGGTAAAATAAATACATTGTTTTCTGCTGAACCCCAATACCTCTCAGTCTTCGTAGAAAGTGTAACCTCTGCTGCACACGAGAACATATACTATCTACATGGGGTCCCCAAGTGAGTAGATTATCCATAAAAACACCCAGGTATTTATACGAGCACACTTGGGTTCCTCATGAATAAATACAGGTGAATGATTCCCAGTTGACTTTGGGTTGAAGACCATTTCCTCGTTTTTTAAAAAAATATATATTTATAATAAGATGATTTAGGTCACAACGCTTCACAAACCTATCTACTTCTGAGTGATATACTGAGGGGTTAATATCATTATACAAAAGGCTTAGCAGTGCTGTGTCATCTGAGTATTTTATTATGAGGTTACTGGAATCATGACTTGTGCATTAATTTGTATATAATGTAAAAAAGAATCGGGGAACTAACGCAGCCTTGTGGAACACCTGTACTTGTCCTTCTAACCTCTGATATACGGTGGTTAACCTTGACCTTCTGCCTTCCATTCGTTTCTGAATTAAATGGCTTTTTGAACAAATCGACTGTTTTAAATCGCATAACTCTTTGAGTAGGTGCCTCTATTGAATGAGTAATTACTTTGTTACCATTAATACAATTATATTCTGTATAATATGAGTGTGTGTAGTATGACTGTGTAACGTTTATTATTATTTATTAGCTCTAAAAAGGGGAATATTTATGACGAATTATAACTGGTTATGATTCATAATAAATATTTAGATTATATCTTCGAATTAACTGTAGCAGAATCAATATTACAATTATTTGATCTGTCCGTCCACCGAGCAGACAATATAATCATTTATCAATTCAAGGAATATTTATTTTCTGGCCACGGAACAATAAACTGTCCTTCTTTGTACAGTGCTAGCAGTAATTCTTAGCCAAATGTAGCAAAGGTTCAAACATTCATTGACTTGGAACTGTGAACAGTAAACAGAAACAATCCGTTGTGAATATAAGGGATTTAATAAAATGAAACTATATCTAACATATAACTAACTAAAACATATATATACACGGAATGAAACAAAGTAAGGAAAAGATAGAGAATAGAAAAGAATGGCAGTATTTCACATCACTTAACCACAACCATGGAAAATCATCAAAGAATCCAAAAATCACCTTAAAAGGGACTGAAATTTAAACACGCATCTGAATAATTTGAAGCGGTTACTTGCATTGGTTTCGATCGCTGAAAAAGAGTCCGGATGCGGTAGATAACGGAGCTCTTTTGATGAGTTCGTGAGGAGTCAGCTGGAAGTTTTTACTTCTGGTTCCTCTGAAGAAGAAGTCCACAGCGACTAACGTTACTTGAAAGTAAAAACTGCCGGAAAATAAAACTCAAGAGGAAGGTCTTGAGAGTCCTGAAAGGTGTTGTCTCAAACGAAGAAGAAGTTTTCTGAGCACAAGTTATTTTGGGCTAATCGTTTTTGAGAGTTCCTATTCTGTGTGTACTGGCCAATGAGAGACATGGATTTTGAGCGGGAGAATCGTCTTTGTCTCTTGTTTTATGGCTCATTTGCATGCTTTATGGCCGGTCTGGAACATCCGTAGTTTTAACCCAAAATATCGTGCGAGTCATATGATGCGTTTCACAATCACATACTATACGTCATTGTCCGAGAAATGAAGAACGGGTGACATTGATACCAAGAAACAATAATCTGGAATAGATTAAACCAAAGATACACACATACACCTGAATATAAGTGTTTTATGGCTTTAACTAATACAAATAACGAGTGGTAACTCATCTAATCTAACAAAGGGAATGTGCACACCACATGCATATACCAGATACAATTATAACTGATTAATTATAGTCTAAAATAAAGAAATGTCTGTATGTGTGTGTGTGTGTTAGTTTGGGTGTGTGCGTGTTCGTTTGGCCATTCACAGCTCTCTGTGGAATGTTTTTGATCAGAAGATTCCAGGATTCTCGTGGGGCTGGTTCTAATCTTTTTGACGGCGAAGAACCATTTGGCAATTTACAACCCCTATACAAGTAACATCTCTGACCAGAACTGTAATTTATATGCAAATGTCAAAAGGCTAAAAGGGTCTTTTAAGCCATAAACAGTCCAACACTCCAGCATGATCCTACGCAGACGCTACAATACCTACGTATAAACATGAGACCAGGCTGGACTTTCTCATTTCCACCTCTGCTTTTAGGTGGTGGTCAGTATGTAAGGTACAAAAAAAGATTTTAGTACTTAGTACTATAAAACTACTTTAGTACTATAGTAGGCTGGTATTTTAACATTATATCAGTTAATGAAATATACTTATTTTTTACATTTCTATTTTCTACAATGTGTACATAATCAAATACATCACATGTTAGTAAACTTTTAATTGAACCCAATTACTTACAGGCACATTTATACAACCCAAAACAAAATTGGATTGTTGTTTTGATTTTATAATTTTTCCTCTACTTATCTTGCCTTGGATTCATAAACAGAAAAGAAATGTTAGCTTTAGATTGGACTGTGATGTTACCAAACCACACAGTGTAACCATAGTGTATTATACTTCCAGTTACAGCCTGGTAAAATAAATACATTGTTTTCTGCTGAACCCCAATACCTCTCAGTCTTCGTAGAAAGTGTAACCTCTGCTGCACACGAGAACATATACTATCTACATGGGGTCCCCAAGTGAGTAGATTATCCATAAAAACACCCAGGTATTTATACGAGCACACTTGGGTTCCTCATGAATAAATACAGGTGAATGATTCCCAGTTGACTTTGGGTTGAAGACCATTTCCTCGTTTTTTTTTTTTTTAAATATTTATAATAAGATGATTTAGGTCACAACGCTTCACAAACCTATCTACCTCTGAGTGATATACTGAGGGGTTAATATCATTATACAAAAGGCTTAGCAGTGCTGTGTCATCTGAGTATTTTATTATGAAGTTACTGGAATCATGACTTGTGCATTCATTTGTTTATAATGTAAAAAAGAATCGGGGAACTAATGCAGCCTTGTGGAACATCTGTACTTGTCCTTCTAACCTCTGATATACGGTGGTTAACCTTGACCTTCTGCCTTCCATTCGTTTCTGAATTAAATTGCTTTTTGAACAAATCGACTGTTTTAAATCGCATAACTCTTTGAGTAGGTGCCTCTATTGAATGAGTAATTACTTTGTTACCATTAATACAATTATATTCTGTATAATATGAGTGTGTGTAGTATGACTGTGTAACGTTTATTATTATTTATTAGCTCTAAAAAGGGG
>NW_015507651.1:0-455 GCF_001515645.1 Sinocyclocheilus grahami
TTTTTCCCTGAAAGTGAATTTATGCATGCATTGAGAGAAGTACAACTTGCATTTTGTAAAAACGTTTCATGTAACTCTTTTTGGCATTGCATACGCATTGTTCTTATATTTTAGAGCTTTTATGCGTAACTAGAAAAAGTAAGATCTTCCAAGAACAGAAAGAGAATGTTAGTGTTTCTAAGCAATACAAAGCATGCATATTCATTATAGCTTCAATACAAAGCGTGCATATGCTGTAAAACTTCTTTTAGAGTCAGAGTAAGTTCGAGCATGCAATGTTAGAAGTACAGCTTGCACTTTGTAAAAATGTTTCATGCAACTCTTTTTGGCATTGTATATGCGTGGTTCTAATATGTTAGAGCTTTTATGCATACGTAGATCATATAAGATCTTCCAAACACAGAAAGAGAACATGTTTCAAAGCAATACAAATCATGCCAATGCAGTTAAGCTTC
>NW_015507651.1:2238-5159 GCF_001515645.1 Sinocyclocheilus grahami
TAAAACTTCTTTTAGAGCCAGAGTTAGTTCGAGCATGCAATGTTATGCAATACAGGTATGCATAAAAGCTCTAACATATTAGAACCATGCATATGCAATGCCAAAAAGAGTTGCATGAAACATTTTAACAAGGTGCAAGTTGTACGTCTAATAATGCATGCATAAATTCACTCTCAGTGAAAAAGAAGTTTTGCAACATCTTGTAAAAATGTTTCATTCAACTCTTTTTGGCATTGCATATGCATGGTTCTAATATGTTAGAGCTTTTATGCATACCTAGAATACAAAGCGTGCATATGCTGCAAAACTTATTTTTCACTGAGAGGGAAGTTATGCATGCATTATTAGGAGCACAACTTGCATTTTGTAAAAACGTTTCATGCAACTGTTTTTTGCATTGCATACGCATTGTTCTTATATTTTAGAGCTTTTATGCGTAACTAGAAAAAGTAAGATCTTCCAAGAACAGAAAGAGAATGTTGGTGTTTCTAAGCAATACAAAGCATGCATATGCATTATAGCTTTAATACAAAGCGTGCATATGCTGTAAAACTTCTTTTAGAGCCAGAGTAAGTTCGATCATGCAATGTTAGAAGTACAGCTTGCACTTTGTAAAAATGTTTCATGCAACTCTTTTTGGCATTGCATATGCATGGTTCTAATATGTTAGAGCTTTTATGTATACCTAGATCATATAAGACCTTCCATACACAGAAAGAGAATGTTAGTGTTGCTTAGCAATACACGGCATGCATATGCAATATAGCTTTAAAACAAAGCGTGCATATGCTGCAAAACTTATTTTTCCCTGAAAGTGAATTTATGCATGCATTGAGAGAAGTACAATTTGCATCTTGTAAAAATGTTTCATGCAACTCTTTTTGGCATTGCATATGCATGGTTCTAATATGTTAGAACTTTTATGCATACCTAGAACATATAAGATCTTCCATACACAGAAAGAGAATGTAAATGTTTCTTAGCAATACAGGCATTTATATGCAATATAGCAATAGATAAGATAGGCCATGCACAGAAAGAGAATGTTAGTGTTACTTAGCAATACAGGGCATGCATATGCAATACAGCTTTAAGACAAAGCGTGCATATGTTGCAAAACTTCTTTTTCACTGAGAGTGAATTCATGCATGCATTATTAGACGTACAACTTGCACCTTGTTAAAATGTTTCATGCAACTCTTTTTGGCATTGCATATGCATGGTTCTAATATGTTAGAGCTTTTATGCATACCTAGAACATGTAAAATCTTCCATACACAGAAAGAGCATATGTTTCATAGCAATACAAATCATTCCAATGTTGTTAAGCTTCAATACAAAGCATGCATATGCTGCTAAACTTCTTTTTCTCTGAGAGTGAATTTATGCATGCATTGTTAGTAGTACAACTTGCACTTTTTAAAAAATGTTTAATGCAACTCTTTTTGGCATTGCATATGCATTGTCTATTATTTTAGAGCTTTTATGCTTTACTAAGAAATGTAAGATCTTCCAAGAACACAAAGAGAAATGTTAGTGTTTCTAAGCAATACAAAGCATGTATATGCAGTATAGCTTTAATACATAGAGTGCATATCCTGTAAAACTTCTTTTCGATCCAGCGTTAGTTCGAGCATGCAATGTCAGAAGTACAGCTTGCACTTTGTAAAAATGTTTCATGCAACTCTTTTTGGCATTGCAGTTGCATGGTTCTATAATGTTAGAGCTATATTGCATATCTCGAACATGAAAGATCGTCCATGCACAGAAAGAGAATGTAAGTGCTTCTTAGCAATACAGGGCATGCGTATGCAATATAGCTTTAATTCAAAGCGTGCACATGCTGCAAAACTTCTTTTTCACTGAGAGTGAATTTATGCATGCATTGTTAGAAGTACAACTTGGACTTTTTAAAAAAAATCTTTCATGCAACTCTTTTTGTCATTGCATATGCATTGTCTATTATTTTAGAGCTTTTATGCTTTACTAAGAAATGTAAGATCTTCCAAGAACAGAAAGAGAATGTTAGTGTTTCTAAGCAATACAAAGCATGCATATGCATTATAGCTTTAATATAAAGCGTGCATATGCTGTAAAACTTCATTTAGAGCCAGAGTTAGTTCGAGCATGCAATGTTAGAAGTACAGCTTGCACTTTATAAAAATGTTTCATGCAACTCTTTTTGGCATTGCATATGCATGGTTCTATGTTAGAGCTTTTATGCATACCTAGAACATATAAGATCTTCCATAAACAGAAAGAGAATGTAAATGTTTCTTAGCAATACAGGCATTTATATGCAATATAGCTTTAATACAAAGCAAGCATATGCTGCAAAACTTCTTTTTCACTGAGAGTGAAGTTATGCATGCATTATTAGAAGTACAACTTGCATTTTGTAAAAACGTTTCATGCAACTCTTTTTTGCATTGCATACGCATTGTTCTTATATTTTAGAGCTTTTATGCGTAACTAGAAAAAGTAAGATCTTCCAAGAACAGAAAGAGAATGTTGGTGTTTCTAAGCAATACAAAGCATGCATATGCATTATAGCTTTAATACAAAGCGTGCATATGCTGTAAAACTTATTTTAGAGCCAGAGTAAGTTCGAGCATGCAATGTTAGAAGTACAGCTTGCACTTTATAAAAATGTTTCATGCAACTCTTTTTGACATTGCATTTGCATGGTTCTATAATGTTAGATCTATATTGCATATCTCGAACATGAAAGATCGTCCATGCACAGAAAGAGAATGTAAGTGCTTCTTAGCAATATAGGGCATGCGTATGCAATATAGCTTTAATTCAAAGCGTGCATATGCTGCAAAACTTCTTTTTCACTGAGAGTGAATTTATGCATGCATTGATAGAAGTACAACTTGCATCTTGTAAAAATGTTTCATGCAACTCTTCTTAGCAAT
>NW_015507651.1:6736-7992 GCF_001515645.1 Sinocyclocheilus grahami
TAAAACTTCTTTTAGAGCCAGAGTTAGTTCGAGCATGCAATGTTACAAGTACCGCTTGCACTTTGTAAAAAATTTTCATGCAATTCTTTTTGGCATTGCATATGCATGGTTCTATGTTAGAGCTTTTATGCATACCTAGAACCTGAAAGATCGTCCATGCACAGACATTGCATATGCATGGTTCTATGTTAGAGCTTTTATGCATACCTAGAACATATAAGATCTTCCATACACAGAAAGAGAATGTAAATGTTTCTTATTAATACAGGCATTTATATGCAATATAGGTTTAATACAAAGCAAGCATATGCTGCAAAACTTCTTTTTCACTGAGAGTGAAGTTATGCATGCATTATTAGAAGTACAACTTGCATTTTGTAAAAACGTTTCATGCAACTCTTTTTTGCATTGCATACGCATTGTTCTTATATTTTAGAGCTTTTATGCGTAACTAGAAAAAGTAAGATCTTCCAAGAACAGAAAGAGAATGTTGGTGTTTCTAAGCAATACAAAGCATGCATATTCATTATAGCTTCAATACAAAGCGTGCATATGCCGTAAAACTTCTTTTAGAGCCAGAGTAAGTTCGATCATGCAATGTTAGAAGTACAGCTTGCACTTTGTAAAAATGTTACATGCAACTCTTTTTGGCATTGTATATGCGTGGTTCTAATATGTTAGAGCTTTTATGTATACCTAGATCATATAAGACCTTCCATACACAGAAAGAGAATGTTAGTGTTTCTAAGCAATACAAAGCATGCATATTCATTATAGCTTCAATACAAAGCGTGCATATGCTGTAAAACTTCTTTTAGAGCCAGAGTAAGTTCGATCATGCAATGTTAGAAGTACAGCTTGCACTTTGTAAAAATGTTTCATGCAACTCTTTTTGGCATTGTATATGCGTGGTTCTAATATGTTAGAGCTTTTATGCATACGTAGATCATATAAGATCTTCCATACACAGAAAGAGCACATGTTTCAAAGCAATACAAATCATGCCAATGCAGTTAAGCTTCAATACAAAGCGTGCATATGCTGCAAATCTTCTTTTTCACTGAGAGTGAATTTATGCATACATTGTTAGAAGTACAGCTTGAACTTTGTAAAAATGTTACATGCATCTCTTTTTGGCATTGCAAATAAATGAGTCTAATATTTTAGAGCTTTTATGCATAACTAGTATAGATAAGATCGTCCATGCACAAAAAGAGAATGTAAGTGTATCTTAGCAATACAGGGCATGCATATGC
>NW_015507651.1:8835-10238 GCF_001515645.1 Sinocyclocheilus grahami
TTTTATGCATACCTAGAACATGAAAGATCGTCCATACACAGAAAGCGAATGTAAGTGTATCTTAGCAATACAGGGCATTCATATGCAAAATAGAGCTTTAATACAAAGCGTGCATATGCTGTAAAACTTCTTTTAGAGCCAGAGTTAGTTCGAGCATGCAATGTTAGAAGTACAGCTTGCACTTTGTAAAAATGTTACATGCAACTCTTTTTGGCATTGCATATGCGTGGTTCTAATATGTTAGCTTGCACTTTGTAAAAATGTTACATGCAACTCTTTTTGGCATTGCATATGCGTGGTTCTAATATGTTAGAGCTTTTATGCATACGTAGATCATATAAGATCTTCCATACACAGAAAGAGCACATGTTTCAAAGCAATACAAATCATGCCAATGCAGTTAAGCTTCAATACAAAGCGTGCATATGCTGCAAATCTTCTTTTTCACTGAGAGTGAATTTATGCATACATTGTTAGAAGTACAGCTTGAACTTTGTAAAAAAGTTACATGCAACTCTTTTTGGCATTGCAAATGCATGAGTCTAATATTTTAGAGCTTTTATGCATACCTAGATCATATAAGACCTTCCATACACAGAAAGAGCACATGTTTCAAAGCAATACAAATCATGCCAATGCAGTTAAGCTTCAATACAAAGCGTGCATATGCTGCAAAACTTATTTTTCCCTGAAAGTGAATTTATGCATGCATTGAGAGAAGTACAATTTGCATCTTGTAAAAATGTTTCATGCAACTCTTTTTGGCATTGCATATGCATGGTTCTATGTTAGAGCTTTTATGCATACCTAGAACATGAAAGATCGTCCATGCACAGAAAGAGAATGTAAGTGTATCTTAGCAATACAGGGCATGCATATGCAATAGAGCTTTAATACAAAGCGTGCATATGCTGCAAAACTTATTTTTCCCTGAAAGTGAATTTATGCATGCATTGAGAGAAGTACAATTTGCATCTTGTAAAAATGTTTCATGCAACTCTTTTTGGCATTGCATATGCATGGTTCTAATATGTTAGAACTTTTATGCATACCTAGAACATATAAGATCTTCCATACACAGAAAGAGAATGTAAATGTTTCTTATTAATACAGGCATTTATATGCAATATAGCTTTAATACAAAGCAAGCATATGCTGCAAAACTTCTTTTTCACTGAGAGTGAAGTTATGCATGCATTATTAGAAGTACAACTTGCATTTTGTAAAAACGTTTCATGCAACTCTTTTTTGCATTGCATACGCATTGTTCTTATATTTTAGAGCTTTTATGCGTAACTAGAAAAAGTAAGATCTTCCAAGAACAGAAAGAGAATGTTAGTGTTTCTAAGCAATACAAAGCATGCATATTCATTATAGCTTCAATACAAAGCGTGCATATGCTG
>NW_015507651.1:13957-30294 GCF_001515645.1 Sinocyclocheilus grahami
AGCTTCAATACAAAGCGTGCATATGCTGCAAAACTTATTTTTCCCTGAAAGTGAATTTATGCATGCATTGAGAGAAGTACAATTTGCCTCTTGTAAAAATGTTTCATGCAACTCTTTTTGGCATTGCATATGCATGGTTCTAATATGTTAGAGCTTTTATGCATACCTAGAACATATAAGATCTTCCATACACAGAAAGAGCACATGTTTCAAAGCAATACAAATCATGCCAATGCCGTTAAGCTTCAATACAAAGCATGCATATGCTGCTAAACTTCTTTTTCTCTGAGAGTGAATTTATGCATGCATTGTTAGAAGTACAACTTGCACATTTCGTAAAAACGTTTCATGCAACTCTTCTTTGCATTGCATATGCATGGTTCTAATATGTTAGAGCTTTTATGTATACCTAGATCATATAAGACCTTCCATACACAGAAAGAGAATGTTAGTGTTTCTAAGCAATACAAAGCATGCATATGCATTATAGCTTTAATACAAAGCGTGCATATGCTGTAAAACTTCTTTTAGAGCCAGAGTTAGTTCGAGCATGCAATGTTAGAAGTACAGCTTGCACTTTGTAAAAATGTTACATGCAACTCTTTTTGGCATTGTATATGCGTGGTTCTAATATGTTGGAGCTTTTATGCATACCTAGATCATATAAGATCTTCCATACACAGAAAGAGAATGTAAATGTTTCTTAGCAATACAGGTATTTATATGCAATATAGCTTTAATACAAAGCAAGCATATGCTGCAAAACTTCTTTTTCACTGAGAGTGAAGTTATGCATGCATTATTAGAAGTACAACTTGCATTTTGTAAAAACGTTTCATGCAACTCTTTTTTGCATTGCATACGCATTGTTCTTATATTTTAGAGCTTTTATGCGTAACTAGAAAAAGTAAGATCTTCCAAGAACAGAAAGAGAATGTTGGTGTTTCTAAGCAATACAAAGCATGCATATGCATTATAGCTTTAATACAAAGCGTGCATATGCTGTAAAACTTCTTTTAGAGCCAGAGTTAGTTCGAGCATGCAATGTTAGAAGTACAGCTTGCACTTTGTAAAAATGTTTCATGCAACTCTTTTTGGCATTGCATATGCATGGTTCTATGTTAGAGCTTTTATGCATACCTAGAACATGAAAGATCGTCCATGCACAGAAAGAGCATATGTTTCATAGCAATACAAATCATTCCAATGCCGTTAAGCTTCAATACAAAGCATGCATATGCTGCTAAACTTCTTTTTCTCTGAGAGTGAATTTATGCATGCATTGTTAGAAGTACAACTTGCACTTTTTAAAAAATGTTTAATGCAACTCTTTTTGGCATTGTATATGCATTTTTCTATTGCTTTAGAGCTTTTATACGTAACTAGAAAATACAAGATCTTCCAAGAACACAAAGATAAATGTTAGTGTTTCTAAGCAATACAAAGCGTGCATATGCTGTAAAACGTTTTTTAGAGCCAGCGTTATTTGGAGCATGCAATGTTAGAAGTACAGCTTGCACTTTGTAAAAATGTTTCATGCAGCTTTTTTTGGCATTGCATACGCATGGGTCTAATATTTTAGAGCTTTTATGCATAACTAGAGAATTTAAGATCTTCCAAGCACAGGGAGAGAATGTTAGTATTTCTAAATAATACGAATCATGCCAAGGCAGTATAGCTTTAATACAAAGCGTGTATATGCCGTAAAACGTCTTTTAGAGCCAGAGTTAGTTCGCGCATGCAATGTCAGAAGTAAAGCTTGCACTTCGTAAAAATGTTTCATGTAACTCTTTTTGGCATTGCATATGCATGGTTCTATGTTAGAGCTTTTATGCATACCTAGAACATGAAAGATCGTCCATGCACAGAAAGATAATGTAAGTGTATCTTAGCAATACAGGGCATGCATATGCAATAGAGCTTTAATACAAAGCGTGCATATGCTGCAAATCTTAATTTTCACTGAGAGGGAATTTATGCATGAATTGTTAGAAGTACAGCTTGAACTTTGTAAAAATGTTACATGCAACTCTTTTTGGCATTGCATTTGCATGGTTCTAATATGTTAGAGCTTTTATGCATACCTAGAACATGAAAGATCGTCCATGCACAGAAAGATAATGTAAGTGTATCTTAGCAATACAGGGCATGCATATGCAATAGAGCTTTAATACAAAGCGTGCATATGCTGTAAAACTTCTTTTAGAGCCAGAGTTAGTTCGAGCATGCAATGTTAGAAGTACAGCTTGCACTTTGTAAAAATGTTTCATGCAACTCTTTTTTGCTTTGAATACGCATTGTTCTTATATTTTAGAGCTTTTATGCGTAACTAGAAAAAAGTAAGATCTTCCAAGAACAGAAAGAGAATGTTAGTTTTTCTAAGCAATACAAAGCATGCATATGCATTATAGTTTTAATACAAAGCGTGCATATGCTGTAAAACTTCTTTTAGAGCCAGAGTAAGTTCGAGAAGTACAGCTTGCACTTTGTAAAAATGTTACATGCAACTCTTTTTGGCATTGCAAATGCATGAGTCTAAGATTTTAGAGCTTTTATGCATACCTAGAATAGATAAGATAGTCCATGAACAGAAAGAGAATGTTAGTGTTACTTAGCAATACACGGCATTTATATGCAATATAACTTTAATACAAAGGTAGCATATGCTGCAAAACTTATTTTTCACTGAGAGTGAAGTTATGCATGCATTGTTAGAAGTACAACTTGCATTTTGTAAAAATGTTTCATGCAACTCTTTTTGGCTTTGCATACGCATTGTTCTTATATTTTAGAGCTTTTATGCATAACTAGAAAAAGTAAGATCTTCCAAGAACAGAAAGAGAATGTTAGTGTTTCTAAGCAATACAAAGCATGCATATGCATTATAGCTTTAATACAAAGCGTGCATATGCTGTAAAACTTATTTTAGAGCCAGAGAAAGTTCTAGCATGCAATGTTAAAATTACAGCTTGCACTTTGAAATAATGTTCATGAAACTCTTTTGAACATTGCATTTGCATGGTTCCAATATGTTAGAGTTTTATTGCGTATATAGAACGTAAGATCGTCCATGCACAGAAAGAGAATGTTAGTGTTTCTTAGCAATACAGGGCATGCGTATGCAATATAGCTTTATTACAAAGCGTGAATATGCTGCAAAACTTATTTTCTCTGAGAGTGAATTTATGCATGCATTGTTAGAAGTACAACTTGCACTTTTTAAAAAATGTTTCATGCATCCCTTTTTGGCATTGCATATGCATTGTTCTATTATTTTAGAGCTTTTATGCATAAATAGAAAATGTTAGATCTGCCAAGCACAGGAAGAGAATGTTAGTGTTTCTAAGCAATACAAAACATGCATATGCAGTATAGCTTTAATACAAAGCATGCATATGCTGTAAAACTTCTTTTCGATCCAGAGTTAGTTCGAGAATTTAATGTTAGAAGTACAGCTTGCACTTTGTAAAAATGTTTCATGCAACTCTTTTTGGCATTGCATATGCATGGTTCTAATATTTTAGAATTTTTATGCATACCTAGAACATGAAAGATCGTCCATGCACAGAAAGAGATTGTTAGTGTTTCTTAGCAATACAGGGCATGTGTATGCAATATAGCTTTAATAGAAAGCGTGCATATGCTGCAAAACTTCTTTTTTCTGAGAGTGAATTTATGCATGCATTGTTAGAAGTACAACTTGCACGTTTTAAATTTTTTTTCATGCAACTCTTTTTGTCATTGCATATGCATCAACCAATATGGCTTTCCTTATTTACATTAGTCATTAGGGACAGCCATGGTCATGTCCCATGAGCAAGCCAAAAGAAGGCCCAATGTCAGCCATGAATAAGCCAAAAAAAAGCAGAACTGGCCCAAATCTGGGCCACATTGATTTTAATTCTGGCCCAGCTTCGGCCCAGATCCAACAACTTGCCCCAGCCCACATACTGTGAAGAATGATGGCATTTGGGTGGACCACTCCTGTTTGCCAGATTTGGGCCACAAGCAAGTCAAAGTAAGGCCTAATGTCAGCCATGAACAAAACAAATATAGCAGAACTGGCCCAAATCTGTAGTTCTGCTATATACCACATCGATTTAAATTCTGGCCCAGATCCAACACCTTACTCCTGGCCCACATACTGTGAAGAATGATGGCACTTGGGCGGTCCGCTCCTGTTTGCTATAGGTAGGCCACATGTCAGCCATGAAAATAAATAAATAAAATAAACCAGAATTGGCCCAAATCTGAGCCACATTTATTTTAATTCTGACCCAGAAACGGCCCAGATCTAACACCTTGTTTTGGCCCACATACTATGTAGAATGATGGCATTTGTGTGGTCCACTCCTGTTTGCCCGATCCAGGGTCAATGAGTCAGGATAATTTGATGTGCACGCTTATTCTTAATCAGCCCTTAATGTCGATCATGGATCAAATCGATCCACCATGGCAAACAGCGAATATTTGTGCCGTTTAATGCATTTGAGACATTGTGTTTTCCTCAGTGCATAACTGACACATCACAGGTATATTTTTCATCTGTAAATGTTAGAAAGTCATGCAAATATATCCATTTTGCTGTCAGGAGTGGGCGAGGCTTACGTGAGTGAACGAGCGCTGCTGAGCGCATGCGCGCTACACAGACGGAGCAGAATAGAATAATAGCACAATAATTCTGAATAAAATATACATTCTGCTAAAATATTTGTTGTTTGACATTAAATGTGACACGAGTAGAATTTTAATCCTACATACAGTATAGTGTAAATCAAATGTAAGCTGGCTATTACAGCCCTACTATCTCAAATGAGTTAAATGTGTTCCTCTTATCAGTTAAAATGTAGTCTGATTTCTATTATTTATTTTCGTTTTTAATTTAGTGGTTTTAACTTTTAATTTAGTGTTTTTAATGCTTTAATGAGCAATTTTAGATTGTAATGTTTTAATGTTCTACTAATAACCATAAAAGGTACAGCTGTCATAAAACCAGAGAGAAAGGCAGGGCTAGAAACTGCTGATCAACTGAATGTGCAAGTAGCAACTGTTAAAATGTTTTCATATATCTTTAAAAAAATAAAAAAAGGTAATTACATTTTGGGCACAATACATTAAATACAGTCGGTTGTAGCCTATATTTTTTATTAATTTTATTATTTAAGTTGCATTTTCTGTATATATATATTTTTTGACTAATAATAAAGTCAGCTAATAGTATGTGAGAAAATCATTGCAGTGGTGATAGCAATACGTTCCTATTGGTCAGTGTTAGAGGAGCTCAGCTTAGCCTGACAGTTAGCCTGCTCCGGACCAGGTTAGTTTCCCAGCATGAGTTGCCAGAGCGACTGAGCTTGAGCTATGGTAATTTTGCTTTATGAAACCCAATCAAGTGAAAATAAGTCAGACTAACTGAAATAAGCCTGTCTTATTTGGTAAACTTGTTTTATGAAACAGCCCCCTGGGCCCCATTTATTTAAATTCTGGCCCAGATACGGCCCAGATCTAACACCTTGTTCTGGCCCACATAATATGTAGAATCCACTCCTGTTTGCCATATTTGGGCCACAAGCAAGCCATAGGAAGGCTGTATGTCAGCCATGACAATAAATAAATATAATAAAGTAGAATTGGCCAAAATCTAGGCCACATTTATTTTAATTCAGGCCCAGATCCGGCCCAGATCCAACACCTTGCTCCGGCCCACATACTACATGGAATAATGGCATTTGGGCAGTCCAGTCCTGTTTGCCAGATTTGGGCCTCAAGTAAGCCTTAGGATTGCTGCATGTAAGCCGACCAAATAAACCTAAACTGGCCCTAATGTAGGCCACAGTTAATTTTTATTCTAACCCTGGTCTTCCCCACATTCCTCATGGAATGCTGACATTTTGGCAGTGGTCCACAAGCAGGCCACTACACAGCCACATTTTAGCTAATAACCCAAACAGCAACATAGTGTTGGCCCAGATGTGGGCCGGGTCTGGGCCGACACTGTTTGCTCTCTGGGTATGGACTAAATAAACCATAAATGTAAATTATCTGGGCCACACTAAGCCTTAAGTGAGTAATGCATCAACAATACTCAACATTGTAAAGATTTGGACTCAATTTAAAAATGTGCTCCATAAATGTTCAAATAAGTGTCCAGAAATGTGTCCTACTTGATCAAATCATCCCGACCCAAGTTTTGCACAAGCAGCAATTAAAATGTCACAGATAAATATTCAAAGACACATTCCAATACTTTAAAAACTGTTCTTCACCAGTTTGAACTTAAATGCTTCTCACTCAGACTCTACCTACACAGCAAGTCTGTGAGTGTAGACATTTAAGACGCGTAGACGTATGACCAGACAAACTCAAAGTGAACATACAGGAACTTAAGTACTCAGACCAAATAAGGATAATTAACTAGGCACACCAGGGGGCTGTTTCATAAAAGACGCTGAGAAAAGCGGGGATTAAAGTCCAAAACCTGACTTGAAATAATCTAACAAGACTATATCGACTACATCGACTACATCACCTAGAAGACTACATCAACGAATTTCACAATAGACTCTGCATCATGGGACGCTCTCAAAAAGCCAAAAAGCCATGTACATCGGGCTCACCCGCTTCATCCAACTCTTCTCCTTCCCCACACCCCCGTGCTGTCCCGAGGTAAGCGACATACTTACATCCATAGACAATAAACTATCCGGACTGGACGCCAGAGTAGCCTTAATAGAAGTATTGCACAAAGAATTTCAACAACTCCGCCACAGCCTGGAATACAGCCAACAACAAATCGACACGCTCACACAAGAAAACCGTTCGCTCCAGAACTCAGTTACAACCATCACAACGCAACTGTTCACTGTTACTACTCAGCTTGCTTCCGTCACCTCCGAAAATAAAACGATGAAAGAAACAATTCTGGACGTACAAACACGCAGCATGAGGGACAACCTGATTTTCACCGGAATCCCTGAACCACCCACTGATGAACCCAAGAAAGCAGTCAAGGATTTTATGGTTAAACAACTCAAACTCCCAACGGAAATTGTCAGCAACATCACTTTTCACCGTGTTCATCGTCTAGGTCAAAAACTTAGTAACGCCACCCGACCCCGCCCAATCATTGCAAAATTCGAACATTTTAAACAAAAAGAACTGGTTCATCGACAGGGCAGGCAGTTAAAGGACACTCACTACGGACTTAATGACCAGTTTCCACAAGAAATCAACCATAGACGTAAACAGCTAATCCCCATCTGCAAGCAAAGGATAAAAGAAGGCAAAAGAGCAATACTCATAGTGGACAAATTGTACATTGACGGACAGCTTTTCAAAGACAAGGACATTACCCCCTGGCTCTATTAGCACACTTCACTCAACTAAATCATCCCAGCATTAGTAATATATCACTCTTTTCTTGCATTTATACCATAATGCACCTATGTCTCGCTGCACTACACAAGTATGCACACCAGTCACCTATGTTTTGCTTTTCAAACTCTGTGTTGTTTTTTGTTTTATCGCATCTTTTGTTGTAAATGCTTAGGTTTGTCTAATGTTATTATGTCTTACTGTTCTGTATTTGATGTTTGGCACACATACATACACACACATCCTTTCCCACACCCATACACAACTACATACATACAAATGAATTCATACATACATGTCAGAATAGAAATATTAGCTCAACATGAAACTCAAATTCATAACCTGGAACATCCGTGGCGTTAGCTCTCAGACAAAAAAAAATTAAGTTCTCAACTATTTGGATAATCTACAGGCAGATATATGTTTACTACAAGAAACGCACCTTCCAGATTCAAAACAAAACACCCTAAGATCAGCACAATTCACTCATTCATTTTCAGCCACTTATAATTCAAAACAAAGAGGAGTATGTATCTTGATAAGAAAAAAAATCAAATTTGTTCATAATACAACTATTTCAGACCCAGAAGGACGCTTTATTATCATAAACATATCAACAATAACCCGGTAACAATTGCCAACATTTACGGCCCAAATTCAGATGACCCTTCTTTTTTTCAAACTTTTTTTTCTTCCATTTCAAATTTCTCCAACTGCCCGGTAATTACAGGAGGCGATTTTAACATTGTAATTGACCCATCACTTGACAGATCCACAAGCAATAAACGACACTGGCAATCCACTGACACAATAATACAGTTCATGAGAGATTTTGGCCTTGGCGATGGTTGGAGGCTACAGCATCCAACTAACAGAGAATACACATTTTACTCGCCGGTTCATCATAGCTACTCCCGCATCGACTTTTTCCTAACTAGTAACTCAATCATACCAAATATCTCTGAATACAAAATCCACCCCATCAGCATCAATGACCACGCTCCAATAACACTCATATGGAATCCAGCTAATTTACATAAATACACCAGTAGATGGCGCTTTACCATATCTCTCCTTAAAGACCCAGAGTTTGACAGTTATCTTAAAAGAGAGTGGACATCCTTCCTAGAAATAAATGACTCTCCAAAGTCACCATCAGCTTCATTGCTTTGGGAAACAGGCAAAGCAGTACTACGAGGTAAAATCATATCATTCTCCGTCCATAAAAATAAAATAGAAAAGCAAGAAGAAATCAGACTAGAAGAAAAAATAAAAGAACTTGAAATATTACATGCAAATAACCCAACAGAAGTAATATATAATGAACTATGAAAACAAAAATTCCTGCTAAACAAAATCATCAATAAAATAACTCAATTTCTAATTCATAGAAACCTTCCATCACAGCAACAAATCCAGTAAACATTTGGCCAATCAAATTAAAAGAAACAAAGAAAAAGTAACAATCGCAACTATTAAGGACTTAGCAGGGAAGCCTACCAACTCTCCACAAGAAATAAATACAATATTCCGAAACTTCTATGCTAAACTTTATTCATCTGCTAATAACACAAGACAAGAGGATATTAATTCATTTTTCAATAATATTCAACTCCCAAAACTTAACACAGAACAAATCAACGCACTGGACAAACCAATCACAGAAAAATAACTTCATATCACCCTGAGCAGAATGCCTAACAATAAAGCACCAGGAAACGATGGCTTCCCTGCTGAGTTCTATAAACACTTCTGGTCCGTTTTATCTCGCAATAACACAAATAAAATAAAACTTAAGATTACCAGTGCACATGAACACAGCCACTATTTCACTCATCCCCAAACCTAATAAAGATCCAACCCTTCTGTCACACTACCGTCCTATATCTCTCATCAATGTAGACATCAAAATAATCAGTAAAGTTCTTGCACATAGAATTGAAAAAATTATGCCATTCATAATCCACCCAGATCAAACCGTTTTCATCAAAGGTAGGCAGGGATCCAACAACACACGCAGACTATACGATTTAATCCATTATTCATCACTACAACAGGAAAACACCAAGTCACTTTAGATGCAGAAAAAGCTTTTGACAGAGTCAACTGGAATTTTCTATTCACCACATTACAAAAACTTGGCTTTGGGGAGTCGTTTATTAATTGGATAAAGATTTTATACACAACACCTTCTGCCAAAGTCACCACCAATGGATTAACATCACAAAGCTCACACTGCACAGGGGGACTAGGCAAGGATGCTCACTCTCTCCTTCTTTATTCACCATCTTCATTGAACCCTTAGCAGCAGCCATCCGCCAGAACCCACTCATCAGAGGAATCCACACACCACAAACACAACATAAGATTAGTTTATATGCTGATGACATTTTACTCTTTTTGCAAAATCCTCAATAATCTCTACAAGAAATAACTAAAACCATTGATTCATACTCTACAATCTCAGATTACGCAATAAATTGGAATAAATCCTCGATTCTTCCACTACGTCACACCAAATGGGATGTGGCAGCCCAGATATCTCCCATTCCCCTATGCACGGGTGACATCACCTATTTAGGCGTTAAGGTTTCTTCCAGGCTGTCAGAGCTGACTGGACTCAACTTCACTCCTTTACTGAAAACATTAGAAGACGACCTTCACCGCTGGCTCAATTTACCACTCTCCATCCAGGGTAGAATAGCTATAATCAAAACGACAGTACTCCCAAAAATAAACTACTTATTCTCAATGATCCCAACCCAACCTTCTCTCACTTGGTTCAAATCTTTAGACTCCATCATCACCCGATTCTACTGGAAAAATAAACCACCACGGATAAAATTAAAAGCACTTTACAAAAACCCAAATCTTTAGGAGGCTTAGAAGCCCAACATTTTTACCATTACTCACTAGCAAACCAACTTCAATACATATATAAATGGACTCTCCCCACTCAGTCAGACATCATATGTGTAGCGTCTGGACTAATCAAACACAATTTTTCATTTGATATAACAAATCAGTTATTCATTAGATTAACAAGTCGTCTCTGACCCCTCACCCATTAAACTGGATGCCAGGATGTCTGCAACGACACCAGGCCCCCCCTGGTCCCCATGGCAACCACGACACCTCTGCTAGACCAGATCCATTTACGACCTAATGGCATGTTGAGAATTTCCCCTCGCACTACATTTTCCATAGGAAATCCACAGTGCACAGTAAAAATGGACTCTTCTCTGATTAATTATTAGGAAAACCTTTCTTTGAATGAACACACATATCTTTCAGGTCATGGTGTATGTTGTCTTTGAGATTTTATACTGTTTTATGCAGGCTTATGATGGAAACACTCATTCCTGTCATCTTACATATATGTAACCCTACCATGTTTAGTATCTATGAATTAGTCTTCTGATGATCTAAACGAGAGTGTATATTATATGTTGGTACATAGGCAATATATTAGTGTCCTGAGAATCTGTAGTAATTTCGATTCAAGTTCCATATGCAAATTACCATGCTTCCACACAAAGAGTCATAAAACTCCCCAGTATCTCAAAACTCCCACTTGGGATACCGGCCTTTCTCATTGGACAAGCCCATCTTGAGAGGCGTGAATCTTCTCAGACCTTAAAGGCCTCACATCAGTGACCCGCCCAGAGTCGGTGGTTCTGTTATTAATAAAGTCTTATTTGTATCACACTTGACGTTGTTCATTGTTTGCTCATAACTGGAGTCACTTAATCATGCAGATTTATGTTACAAGCTCTTTGTAGAATTGTACAGTAAGAAAGTTATTTCCCTTAAACAGGAAATTAACATTCTTAGAATTGAAAGACAGTTGACCCTGAGAGGTCAGCTAAATATCTACAGCGGATCTAAATATTTATAATTAATTATAACTAGTTATGATTAATTATTCATATTTCCCCATGAGCTGATTCGCTACATATGGCTAGATATAGAACAATCACTCTGCGAAAACTTGCACATATCAGACATCCCATTTCTCAGTCAGTCCATTAAACACCATTTTGCTTCAAAGCCTTGACAATAGCTTCGGCTCTGACCGCCTGGTGGAAATATCACCAAATCACAAACTCCAATCAGGCTCCATCTAACCTCACCCCGCTTTGGAACAACCCTGACTTCACAAGCAACAAAAAAACTCTCAATTTCCATAAATGGGCAGAAAAGGGCATCACACATATTAATCACATTTTTCAGTCTAACAACCTAGTTTCATTTTCCTACTTAGCCTGGGAATACGGTATCGGGAGCAATCAATTCTTAAACTATTTGCAACTCAAATCAGTTGTTTCATCTAAAATCAACACCAGAACCATCAATCTTCACCTTCCTTCTGCAGTAGCAGATTTAGTTAATATATCCTCCCCGAAAAAATTACTTTCCAAAATATACAAAATTATAACAAATTCAAATAAAATCATAACTTTACCAACAATCAAACGGGAAGAAGACCTTTCTATTGCTCTTGATACCGACTTCTGGACTCAGATTTGTAAAAATATTTATTCCATGACTAAAAACACCAACCTTCAGCTCATACAGTATAAGACTCTTCACAGAACACACTACACTGGGGAAAGGCTGTCTAAAATGGGATTCACATCAGAAACTGCTCACAAAAAAATTGTCTGGACACATATATCCATGCCACATGGCACTGCCCACCCATTAAACTCTTTTGGAAAGACGTCACTGAATCCCTATTCCACCTCCTGGGCTGCCACATCCCATTATCCCCCTTATTCTGTCTACTGGGTGATCTATCAACTCTCAATCAGGAAATAATAAACAAAAGGATACTCCTCGTAGCTTTAGCCATCGCCAAGAAAACTATCTTCTTGAACTGGAAATCCCGAAACACTATTCACAAAACACTGCATCGTCTGGACCAATCAAGCACACAATATATATTTTGTTAGCTATATTTAACAAATACTCTGTAACACCCCTCAGTTAACAAGCCATATGAGGACCTATGGACCCTTCCCCCCGAAATGCGTAACACCCCAGGAAGCCGAACAGGCCCCTGGTCCCCATGGCAACCACGACACCTCTGCTTGACCAGATCCATTTATGACCTAATGGCATGTTGAGAAACACCTTTCTCACTACAATCTCCATAGGAAATCCAACATGCACAGTAGAAATGGATTTTTCTACTAATTAATTAATAGGAAGACCTTTCTTTGAATAAACACACATACCCTTCAGGACATTGTGTATATAATTGCTGTCTTGTATATTATCTGTTGTATTGTAGACTATTTTATCCATGGTTATGATAGAACCACTCATTCATGTAACCTTACATATAACGTGTTTGGTCTCTATTAATTCGTATTCGGATGATCTAATTGAGAGTGTATATTGTATGTATATACCTACGCAACATATTAGTGTTCTAAGAATCTTTATTAATTTTGATCCAAATTTCATATGCAAATTACCATGCTTTCAAACAAAGGGTCATAAAAACTCCCCAGTATCTCAAAACTCCCACTTGGGATTCCGGACTTTCTCATTGGACAAGCCCATCTTGAGAGGCGTGAATCTTTGCAGACTTTAATCTTAATCTTCAGCAAAGATCACTGGGACTTTCAGATTGCATCAAGCCTTTCTTTCAGACAGACGAGACTTGCAAGTATTCAAACTTAGTCTTATTATCATTTGCACCTTTTTACAAAGGTGTGTTTGAACTAAGAATCTGATGTTTCCTTCAGGTGTAAATCTGCTGAATATGCAAATGGTTCCATAACTTCATATTCTTATTTCTCTTCTCTTTACTGCGTTAAGCTTTAACCCTTTCCTATACAAACTGTATGCATGTGTGTGTGTGTGTGTATGTGTGTGTTAGACCAGTTTATGTGTTTATATATTATGTTAGACCAGTTTATGTGTTTATGTAGTATGTTAGACCAGTTTAAGTGTTTATGTTACCTAAAATGTATAAATATAACTAAATAAAATCTGCACCCAACATATACCACACATGTTTTTAATGCACCGCATCCTGATTTTAATGCACCACACGCTTCTTTTAATGCACCACATCAGCTTAGGCATACATACATATACATATAGTAATCTTACCGTGAATTGGAAAGGAAAAAAACAAAAAACAAAACATTGACACAGAAGCTAGAATAGGTGTGGTATGTGTTGGGTATGTGTCATTATTACATTATTATTATTACGATTGTTATATTATTATTATTATTATTATTATCATTACTTTTATTATTATTGATATTACTGTTGCCGTCATCACATTAGCATCACCATCACAATACTTCTACTATTATTGTCAGATGGTCATCACTGTTTATTTTCATTGCTGTTATTATCATTGCTGTTTTTGTGTTTTGTGTTCACCGTATGTTGTATGTTTTGCACTCTTAATAAAAAACAAAACAAACAAAAAAAAAACTAACAAATCAATCGGGACTAAAGCGGTTTCATAAACGACAATTTCAGTTCACGCAATCTCACTAATTCGAGCCAGGTTTGCATAGTCAAGATAATTGTGCGTACATGCTTTTCTTAAGCAGCCCTAGAGGTTGAACATGGATCAAATTGATCGGACATGGCAAAAAGTAAAGAGAGAGTGGCGATGTTCAGTGCTACTGAGCAGCGCCTGCTCTTAAAATCATACGAAGAAGTGAAAGATTTAATTACTAAGAAAGGTAATACTGGTGCAGTAAATAAAATAATAGAGAAAGGCTGGCAAATAATTGCTGATCGACTGAATGCGTAAGTAGCAAACTGTTTAAATGTCTTAGTATAGTATGATCTAATGAAATATCAGGCACATTCAAAAAGAAAAAATGAATAATATATATATATATATATATACAGTGGGTATGGAAAGTATTCAGACCCCCTTAAATTTTTCACTCTTTGTTATATTGCAGCCATTTGCTAAAATCATTTAAGTTAATTTTTTTTCCTCATTAATGTACACACAGCACCCCATATTGACAGAAAAACACAGAATTGTTGACATTTTTGCAGATTTATTAAAAAAGAAAAACTGAAATATCACATGGTCCTAAATATTCAGACCCTTTGCTGACTTTCATACCACCTCAGCAGTGCCACAAACTGATCACCTCCATGCCACGTCGAATTGAGGCAGTAATTAAAGCAAAAGGAACCCCACCAGATGACCTGTTGTACCCTGTGAGTATGTGAGAGTTTAAAGCACTTATTTACTGTCGATGTTAAGTGGTGATCATTAACCTCAGTTTCATTATTGGTTTTAGGATGAAGACCCATCTACAATTGAGGATTCACATCATATATCTAAAGGCCTATTTGTGTGGTGAGGTGCTCACAGTACATATTTTCCAAACATTATTGGCTGCAGGAGACTGACATCCTTCCAGAAACCAGTCAGACTGGAACTACAGGAGACAATGTAAGTTTTATTAAATTTGAACATGGTGTCGAGAGCATGAAATAATAGACATTTTGGGTTCTACGGAATGAAGAAAATGTAAAAAGTGTGTACAAGCGCTACCTCCTTATATTAAATGTCTACATCCATAACATCAATTTCTTTAAGAAGTTGAAGATGAGAAAGCTGGAGCTGGAAATCCAAAAACTGGAGAAAGATGATAAGATAAGAAGATAAGTAGAACTGTTGTAATGAAACACTGACACCTGACATTTTGGTCACCATTTAATTATGTGTTTTGTTTTTCTTCTCCAACAGGCAGCTTTAAATTGAAATAATAAAAAAAAATAAAAATAAATAAAATACAAATTATGTGACTTGTGTGTCTTGTGTAATGAAATTGAGGGGAAAGTAGGGGGCTACAAACATAAAATGAATGCCTTCACATGACTTGAAAAATATAATGCTAACCAAAATAATTATTTGCATAAATGTCTCTTATAACCCTGCCTGTTTCATTGTCATCAAAAGCCACCTCATTGCCCCAGTCCTCCTCTTCAACCATCCTTGGTGACCTCTCTTTTCTCAAGCTGGCAATGTTATGGAGCACAACACAACCAACAATAATGTCACATGCCTGTTGTGGAGTTCAGGCACTGGAACCTCGATTTGATGAGACCAAATGCCATCTCTATATGAGCTCTTGTGCGTGCATGGGCAAGGTTATAGTTGCGTTGTGCCTGTGTCTGGGGTTCCTGATATGGAGTCAGAAGATAAGGCAGGCAGGGATTTCCCTTGTCTCCCACCAAAACTCCTGAGAATTCGCCTGGATAGAGTAAAAATGTATTCTTTTGTAATTACTAATTGGTTAATTTATTTATTTTTTTAAACCTGTACATTTTCCATTAATAACCTACCTTGTGCCAGTTGCTGGGCAACAGAAGAGGCTCGAAATATTCTGGAGTCATGGGTTGAGCCTTTACATTAGTGACGACACACTCTGCATCACAGATCATCTGGAAGAAAAAAATGTAGGTCACTAAACTGCAGTTACAGCATCATAAGAAAATGTCTATAAAGAGGGATGTGGGTAACTTAATTTAAACTGTGGAGAAAATCAGAATACAGCTATAGTATTTGAAGAGATTAGTGTAATTTGTATTGAACGGATCACAACCCATGTGCCCATCTTAATATATAGCACAACCTATTCAGTTGTAGCCTACAAAACAATTTCAGTGGGACTATACCTGCACATTGTGTACTGATTTCCTGTTAACAAAGTCTGCTTCATGCGGACCAGACGGACACTTTATATGCACGTAGGTGCAGTCCAGCCCCGACAACATTTGGGAAAGCTACAAAAGTTAATTAAAAAGATTTACCTTCCACTTGTCACCTTTAACATAAACACTCAAAAATATTTCCGATTCCTATACAATTATTGTTTCACGAGTTCACACTGTCAATCAATAAAGGTTATGCATATTTGGCGTGCTGTCCAGGGAGAGGGCTCCGAGCTCGGCAAGAC